>NW_021636113.1:0-205135 GCF_004799145.2 Neltuma alba
TGAAAGAAAACACAGTTTCTGCAAAACTTTTTCTTTACGATACCTTTTATTCTCTGTTTTCCTCTGTGTTCCAAATCTCTCATCCAATCTCTGTTTGGCTTCTCTAGCTGCACCTCCCAGCATTCTTGTGGGTATGCCTGGTAAATCAAGTTTCTTTGCTGCTTTCATTCAAAATCAGAAAGAAAGATCAATTAACAAGACTAAAATCTACAGGCACAGAGAGATAGAGAGATAGAAAGAGTACCAGTAAAGAGGAAGAAGAAAGAGATTCATGGTTGCTAGTGTACAAACAGAAAGAAGAGCGTCTAGTGGAAGTATGAGAAGCTATGGAGAGGGTGAATCGGACCAAACTCCGCTCTGATGAAACCTTCTTCTTCGAGCACACTCTACTCCAGGAAGATTTCCGGCCATATCCCACAAAATTCTGGGAAACTAAACACCACGATGAACAACTCTGTTCCACAAACGGGTCACAGCTTGCAGAGTAAAAAGGATGGAAATATCATTTAGTTTTGTCTCAGTGATTACAAAAAGGAAAGGACAAAAATGGGCCCTTCGGAATTGACAGAAATTTCCACCTCCATGATTAGTTACATGTAGCTCTGCTTCTGTCTCTCTGTCTCTCTGTTTTTGTGTATAGAAACGTATGGTTTTGCAGAGAAGGAAAGGAAAACTCAAGAGAGAGAATTTATAAGGGGGAAAGTTCGGTGCCAGTCACAAGCAGGCATCCACCCAAAAGCTGAAACAGTAAAAAAAAAAAAACCTTAATATGTTCATTACATGTGAATGGATTTGATTAGAGTATACATAGGGGGACCAGATTTGGGTATTAAAATGGGGTTATGAGGATGAAAGGGAAATGCATATAAATGAAATGGGGATAGTGAGAGGAACAGATAACTGAAGAAGGAAGGAAGAAGGTAGGTGCAAAGTGCAGAGATGGAAGAGAAACAAAAGTTGTTTGGGAAAGAAATTGACTTATAAACCATGTGTCACCTCACAATTATCGCAAATATTTGGTACATTCCTTTTTTCCCCTACCTTCAGAGTCTTTCAAGTCATTTTAAATGCAAGACTAATTTTTATTAATTAATGTTAAAACCTTTTCAATAAACATGTTTTTGAAAATTAGAACTTGTGTTCTCCTCATCAACTAATAGCTTATTGTAGGTATATTACCTTTTGAATAAGTTGAATGGTAAGCAAATCAATGTCCCATAAATAACGTTTTGAACAAGTTTAAAAAAGATTGGTCTAGGTGTCGAGGATACAACTCATATCTCATATATGATAGTCTTAAATCCTACTATTAAATATAAGGACATTGTTGATGAGCAGTTTATAAATATTTTTGCGAGTGTTTTTTTAATCTTGAGACATGTTTTAACCACAGCAAGCTATCAAGACAAAACCCATCAAAATTATTTTTTATTAAAAAAATTTAATTCGGATATAACCCCGTTGAATTTAAATTGGTTAATGGGCAGGATTTAATATACTGATCTGTCATTTCCAACTATGCGTTGTAAGATTATTAGAAACCCTATCAGTAAGCGTTTCTTATGAATTAGCTGGGGCTAATTTTTTTGGAAAAAAAATGAGAGGAATTTAACTTTTAATTAAGCTAGTATCTCATTTTACATTTTCAATCAACTGAACTAACATGAAGTGATTGGCTTTTTATTTACATATAATTATTAGGGATGGTTATAAGGCTCCACTAGTTGTTAAGGATGGGTATGAAGAAAAGGTGGATGGACAATGGAGATATGAGAAGAAAACAAAACTACTTTGACATTATTGAAGATATTAAGCTTTTTGGGGTCTTTGGGGTTTATACTATTTTGTCAGCAGGCGAATGGACAAATCTTATACCGCTCATGTCCCACCAACTTGGAACGGTATAAAATGAATTCTTATACGGTGAATGATGTGGCCATTTTCTCCCTACCTAGTAGTTGTTTGTTTGTTTTATTTATATTGATTATATTATTATTAATAATATCATATCTGCAAAACTTAAAATTATATTTCAGGCCTCATTGACGTAAGGCCCGGATTGTTAATCCAGAATCACACTACTTGTTAAATGGGCCGACATTGATTTCTAGATTGGGCCACAATAAGCCATTACCCACCAAACTCATGTTTCATGTTGTTCCTGTTTGAATGCTTTAACTTATTTAGTAACCTACTAACAAATGTTGGTCAAAGTGAAGGGACTTGAGTACTTTAAATATCATATCCTGAATTCGATACTTGAGGTAGTGTGTATGGAACAAATATTATTAAGAAGGGCTCCCGCTACGACACCTGACAGTATCCGAGAGATTAGTCTCTCACCGTTCGAGTGGGAGGATACTCTAAGTAACAAAAAAAAACCTATTCAATAACCTTTGTTTAATATTTGATAATGTCTAAAACTCATTCAATAACTTTTGTTTAATATTTGATAATGTCTTGAACAGGGTTACTTCTAACAATATAAAAAGATAGTATAAAAAAATAAAATTTGTGTAGAGGAAAGATATATAAAACTATACCAAGGACAATTAATAAATACTTTTTCTTTTTTTCTTTTTTCTTTTTTTGGTGAAGATTAATAAATACTTTTTCTAAGCCTACACCAAGGTATTGACAACGACCCAAAGAACAGTTTACCCACTCTTAATGGTCAAAGTGACTCCTTTCATTTTAGTTATTTTTCATGTTTTCTTATTTGTTACTATTAAAAAACATGAATACTTGTAAATCATTTTACTCAGCATTTAGCGGAAGAAAGAACTTTTTAACGACTTAATCACATGTAAATTAAAAAAAATGTGTTTATAAAATTTTTTTGATAAAATTTTAAAAATTAGCATATCGTGGGGGGAAAGTAAAAACAGTAAAACACCTCAAACTCAAACGTTACAGACAGGGGAGAAGGTGAACATAAGAAGCCGCAGAAAATGCTAAAATAGCAGCAACAACTGATCGGACGATATTACCCCTCTGCAGAAACCACTGGTTCAGATGCACTCTGGGCCGCTCTTCTCCTGGACCCCACCCCGCAATCTTCGCGTCCTTTTCTGTTATTTGCCATTACGCTCTCGGTGCGAGGCTTCCCAGGGTTCTTCCAATTCTCGCATTCATGGCGGATCACGATCACGATCTCTCGCCTCTCTCTCGTAAGAACAAAGTCAGGTCCTCCTTTTGCTTGCCGCGTTATTGCTGCTTTCACCACAACACGGCCGCCAAGTCCAGGACGATTGGGAACTCGGCGCACTCCAAGGGCAAGTGCTGCGACTTCATCACGCGAATCGGGGCGCGCCACGGTCGCCGCCACTCCACCGATTTCCATTACGATGCTCTCAGCTACGCGATGAATTTTGAAGACGATTCCGCCAGTAACGACGGGAGGTACGTCGGTGACTTAATAAGGCGTGATTTCGCAGCGAGGTTGCCGTCGTCGCCATCATCCATGAGGATGTCGTCGAATTCATCGAGGTCCGGGGAACTCGCCGCATTTAGTTGATCTCGAATGAGGCAGTGGCGCATCGGAAAAATTAGCGAGAGGTTGGTGGCGGAGACCGCCGGAGCTAAGAAGACGTGAAGTTCTGCACACGGCGGGGATGGAATAATTTCTGTGATGCTTCGTCCTCTTGGTTTTTTTGTTGGTATGATTTTGTACAGAACATCAGACCGTAGCAAGATGCTCACTAATTCATGCAGCATGAAGGGTTTGATTTGGGCCAGCTAGCCTGGAGTTCCCCAGTTCTTTTATTCCTAAAAATTGGAGGAGGAATCAATAGAAAGCTGGTTTAGTTAATAAAAATCCATTTTAGGGCCATCGGATTTTTTATGGGCCCACTTATTCTGGTGAAATATCTTGTTCAAGCATGAAAAAATCATTAGATCATATTTGATTTACTATTACCAGAATTACTTTAAACTTAAATTGTTAAATTGGAGGATACCTCTACGCAGGGGGAAAAAAATCATTGAAACCAATAAAGAGTGGATCTAGTAGGGGGGAAAAAAAACTAATCCTTTATGAGATGACAAACTAATGTTGATGCCCACATAAATTCTGTCCCATAAGAGAACATTTTTGTGTTAGAGAATTGAAGCTTTTTTTGGTAATTGATCAGGTTTAAATGATCAATCTTACTTAAGGAGAATTAATTAATTAATAAAAATAGATAGAGATGTAGATTGATTTTTTTATCATAACTTCGAATTCATTATATCTTTAGGGTTTGAATCAGGTAAAAAAAAAAAATTTAAGGAGAACACTAGTGTTATTTTTGTACTAGAAACTCGCAAAGATAACTGGATGTTGGGTCTTTCTTTTTTAATTGCACGCATACAAACATACTAACATCACAATCAAATCTCAAATCTTAAGCATGACAAGTCGTACTGTCATTAGAGCAACTTGATGTTGGGTCTTCAGGCAGAGAAGTAAATAGATGGTGGGTCTTGAGTCTACAAAGAACAGAATGAGAAATGTTGAGACCAAAGTCTTCGTCGTTGCAAGCATACCAGACAGCATTAAGTCACCGCGTACGAACAAATCCCAAATGGCTTGTCATTGTGTTGTGGGTACGTATCCCGCCTCTAAAGGTTACCGCGTTCCTCGTCAGCCGCCTTATTCCGGTTCAACATCTTCCAAGTCTCCAATCTTCATTCCACTCCCTCCATAATTATTTTATTTACCAAGCTATGAAAAGAGGGAAAAAAAATTGAAAAGATGGGGAATTATTAGTTCAAACAATTATAGACAATCAAACAGGTCAAGAATGATACGCCCAATAACACAAGATAAATAATTTCTATCCCTGTCATTTATCACACCCACATATAAATCACTTTAATATATATTGGCCTATATGTATATATATTTATATGTCGCGTACGAAGATAAGGTTGAATGTGGAACTTTCTTCTTCAACAAGCAGTGCCGTAGCACACGATATAATCCATAAAATTCAAAACAAGGCCCCTCTACGCATCTCCAGACTGTGAAGCCAAAGATCTTTCTTCGAACCCTTCCCATTTCAACCAATTATTCAACTTCCATCCTTCTTCCTCATCACCTTTCATATTTCCACATAAGTGTTCCTTCTCTTATATATAAACAATAATACAACCCTCCGGAAACCAGTCTCCTTCAATTCAATAATGATGCCTTCCATGGCTTCTCTCGAAGGCCAGCCCCTCGTGCAACACCACGACGACGACGTCCATCAGCATCTCCGGGAGCTCGACGATACAACAACCTCCTGGTGCGGCGGATGCTTTCGGATTTTCGGATTCGGACGGTCGCGGGGAAGCTCCGACGGCGGCTGCGGAGGAGATCAGAGTGAGTCTTGGGTTGGGGAGAAGTTGAAAAAGGTGAAGGAATTCTCAGAGGTGATCGCAGGTCCCAAGTGGAAGACATTCATAAGGAAGATAAGTATGTATTTCAATGGCAGGAGACAAAATCCCAGGTTTCATTACGATCAGCAGAGTTATGATCTCAACTTCAACAATAGTGACGATGATGATTTAGACATGCCTCCTAGTTTCTCTGCTAGGTTCACTGTTCCTCGTCCTCAACCTGAATCCTACTCCTCATGAATATGTTTCTCCTCTGTGATTTTGATGATCATGTTCCTCATTCATCGTCGTCCCCTCCTTGATTTGCTGTCTTATCGCTTTTCTTTCAGAATACATTCATTGTTTGATGTACAAAGTCTTAAGCTTTTCGCCATTTTCATGAGCTTATTAAGCGAGAGAGGGATTTTTATTAGGTTTCCAGAGGTTACGAAAATACCTTGATAAAGTCAAAGCTGATCAGGAAACCAAACATGACGTGCTCATTAAAAGAACATTATTTTAAAAAGTTAATAATTAAAATGGAATATTTATTTATACTGGGCAGTTAGTAGTGGTTGTATTCGAACATTATGAGAGGTATATTCTTATCTTATCATACGCCAAACAATAATCAAAGAAAAGTGGTGAGAAAAGTCATCAAGTATCTGGTGGGTTTTCGAGGATTCCAGATGGGGGCAAAAAAAAAAAAGGGTGTTCAAATCAATGGAAATTTGAAGTCAGAGTTGGCTTTGTTTGAATGAAAGAGATATATCAGTTGGAAAGTTTTTGCAAATTGCATCATTATTACAGGGTTATATATTCTTTTTCCTCTCTCAAACGACAACAAAGGAAACTTGGAAACAACTTGCTAAACTCTTGGTTTTATACCTTCTCTTCCAAATCTACCAAACATGACTTGCAAGTTAATCCTTAAAAATGTTAAAAATTATCACAGATGTACTAGTGATGATATATATATATGTAGAATAAGACACACCTTAATTATATATATAATGATCTTAGCTTTGTAATATTGTTATTGTAATATTTTTATAGCTCAATATAAAAACAGATTGTTAATTTGGGTAACGAATTAGTGTGAGCAATATATATAATATTGCAAAAGTATTGGCTGTTTACTACAAAACTTCAAAATAATGGGTTAGCCTTCACACCCTCTTTGGCGTTGCAGTGATTTTATTTATTTGAGTCATGAATTCAGATAAACCCATTAATTAATTGGAAAGAAAAATCATTTTCCTGTTTTCTGAAAGATTTAACATCCTCATTTATCATTTAATTCCCTAAAACTTTATTTCCCGTCTTCAAATGGCGATAATTGTGAGAGTTAACAACTAATTAATTGGATGTGGATGGTTTTGGCAAGACAAGAATATCACTGTCAATCACTTCCATATATGACTATTGAAACGCAGTACGATCATTTTTAACACGAAATTAATTACAAATAGTTAAAATCTGTGGTGAACAATATCGCGCATTTATTTCCTTTCTCAGCACCAAATTAGTAAAATTGCCCTCTAACAATACAATATATAGGCGTAAATTGATGAAGTAAATTATAGTCTCTCTTTTCCTTTTTTTTTTTTTTTCAAATGTCACGTGTAATAATAATACAGTGAAAATATATAGGTATCAGCACGTGCTTATATAGGTATCAGCATGCTTCATAGATCGACTCGATACCCACTGAATGGAATAGAATGTGCAAGCTTCAAACCATATATATATCAGGTATCGACCATCAGCCTCATATACAACATCAATACTAAGTTTTAGTTCGATCGTTTCCAGAATCATGCCTCCATTGCTTCAGGTTCTTGCTGCTGACTGCTAAATCTTCGATCCTATGAATCCCATTGAAGAATCCCAATAGTTTTGTGCAGTGTTCAAAATATTCATATCATCAATCACTCCTTCACATAAAGCTCTGGTTACTGGTTTCTCCTGCATTACTACTATCCAGATAACACATTCAGAAAACTGAACACAAGAATCTGATATAGGTAACTTCAAGCTTTTGGATACTAGTAAGTTTACCTCTTGCGCTTGCTTTTAGAGGAGGTAGATGATGAAGGATTCGTATGCCAATTCCTTTTCCTTTGATTAATAAACCAGTTATTTATTTGCTTTAGTTGTAAGCCGGTTTCCTGCACCAGCCTTGCCTTGTCTTCCTCCTATATATGTATATATAACAAACAGTATGATCAAGCTCATTATTACTGACACACACACACACACACATCATGCATGTGAAAGCGGATGAGAGCTTACAGTAGGATAAGGCCATTTAGAATGTGATTGCCACCAAGATTTCAAAAGCGAGGTTGTGTCACCCGGCAGCTTCCCCGCACGCCTCTTTCTCAGAATCTCTTCTCGTATATCCACAATCTTCTCCTTGTAACCCTAATTAGCGAAAATAAAGCATGTTCAGATAGATCTATCAAGTAAAGATTCTGTAATAAATATATCAGTTTGGCTATGTGTGTTATTTAAAGATAGAATCAAGCTCTGACACTGATTTTAATGAGACATTAATTCTGGAAGAGTGTGTGTGTGTGTGTATTACCTGCTTTAATTCATGCTTCAATTCTTGTCTCACACGCTCCATCAAAGATCTTTCACTTTCAGTGGGAACAAGAGGACCAAATCCTAGGCTGTCAGCACCATCAAGGCCACCTTCGTATAGGTTAGCATTGCTCTCTACCTGCTCATCTTCATCGTCCGACATTGTTGCTCCTGTCCCTTCTCCTGGAGACACACCTGTTTCATGCGCCATATATAACCATGTATATGTCACACTTAGGGTTTTCAGTCTTCAAGATCTAACATGTGGAGAAAATATTTTAAAACTTTTCTCAACTATGATATTTAACGCCAGTACTATAAATAGTTAAGAATTGACTAATTCCTTCATCACAGCCTATTTAATGTAAAGATTGAATCTTCACCGTCACACGTAATGCAAGATCACGTAAATGATTCAATCGAGGTGGGTGATCAGAGATTATAAGGCTAGTCTACTAAAGAGCGTAAAAAGTTTTTAGGAAAACAGATAATTAAGATTTCTTTATTATCCCAAGGTAATTCTCTTCAGTTTATAAAATGATCAGGCATGCTGCCAAAATTTCTATACCAGTGCATATATACGCAGTAACGATGTAACTTTCATCCAAGGCCTGGTTTCGAAAGATTAAGATATATAAAAGGATGGGCTTTGAGAAATGATTTGATTATATATGTACACACACAGAGATATGTGAACAAGTTACATGAACTTGTTTTAAATTTAAGCCTAACGAGCATAAATATATATATATGAGGGGAAAGAAAAGGAGTAGGATTATTTATATCTTCAGCTCATGAACAAAGTCATTGTTTACAAGGGATAAGGATTAAAAAATCATATATGATAAGATATTTAATTATTAAATTACTCAAATATGCTTTAGACAATATGATTATAGCCATTATTAAAAGAGCAATATTTTATGCTTGAGCACAATGAAGCAGATCCCACTCCGTTCGAAATAGTCAGAATCTAACATGACCATAAATATCAAGTGGTTTGCTACTTTAAAGAGAAAAAAGGGTCATATTGTGATTATGATGAGAAATTACCAGTCAAGCCTTGAAGAGATTGCTCAAGCTCCCAACAAGCCATGACAGCTTCCATGGCATGAACTCGGACATGTTGTTGCAGTTGTTCTTTGAAAGCACAGAGCAATAGAACATAATGTGTCTGCTCAATAAAAGACAAAAGGCTTAAATTGGAAATGAGAAATTAAAAAAAAAAAAAAGGAACAGGTTTCATCTTGAAAAGCAGTTAAGACAACTGGGAAACCCGAGGATTTCTGATCCCAATGTAGCAAACTCAATAAATGCATAACCCAGCTAGCTACCTAGCTCATGCATACAATGCAACAGTAAAAAAAATGCCAAAACAAAGAAGATGCCAACTCACTTTTTCATCACCCTCAATAATTCCAAGGATTTAATCAACTTTGTTAGAATTGTTTTGACATTTTCTCGCTCTCTGATCAATGTCTGGAGGCTGAGGATTGTAAAGTTTCGAACTTGAGAATTATTTTAACCCAAAAAAAGGTATATTGTTTTGCGTATTTGATTAGGAGAGCCTACCTAAAGATAGGCCATTCAGGCTGATGGACAGATTCCCTATTTGCCACTCGCTGCAGGAGCAGGACAGATACTGTGAACAGTTGGTACAGAATCACTAAAGGTCCCATGCCCTCATTATTGTACTTTGGGCATGCCTCAAAGAAACGTACATTTGGGAGGGAAAGTGTCAAGCAAATTTTGGTGTGTGAGATACAGATTAGAGAGAGAGAGAGAGAGCGCTTCAAAATGTTCATTAATGGTATGTGATTCTTCATCCCAGAACTCATTCTTCAAGAATTGAAACTACTGAACTCTCAGCAAAAAGAAGAACAAGAACAAGGAGAAGAAGAAATGAACTGAGCCATCGATCGAAGAACATGTGCGACGATTACGAGACACATTAACAGAAAGAATTCACAAACCACTCCAAAACTGTGCGTAATTAATAATTTCATAGATGGATATATCAGATTCACAAGTTCACTACCACGAACTAAAATATAAAGGATAAACACTTTCCCTGAGTAAAATAGACTAAAGGAAGGTCTGAAATTAGCGGAATAAGGGGGAAAAAATCAGGAAAACAAGCTTCACAAGAATGGTCATTTATATTTTTTTATTGAATAAACCATGCTTCACAATGCATCACCAATCGGTAGACACAATCATGATACGCCCAAGAAGCAAAAACACTGTACGGATAAAAGAACAACAATATGTCACACAAACATCGTTAATTTCTTCATCTCCAGGCTATGGATTAAGAAAACGCGGTAGCGAATAGACAGGAAGGAAGAGAGAAGGAGAGAGAAACGAACCATGAACTGGTCAAGCTCCTTCTCATCAATAACGCCATGTCCAAGTCCAGAGTATTTCTCAAGCACGCGCTGTGACTGTTGAAGCTGAGCGTCGATCCTAGGAAGCTGGTCCACCGGAGTGGCAATCCTTAAACACGACACATGAGCCGACAAGAGCTGGTCGTAAAGGGGGTGTCCCAAAATGTCAGCTTTGTACTCCGCCAAATCCTCAGATTCACAATTGCCGTCGCCCCGGCTCCGATCGCCGCCGTCTCGATCGTTGCTCCTCTCCGACGAAGGTATCATACTCCCCCGAACATCATCGGCCGAGTCAGACTGCAAGTGGAGAAAATTCTGCTGCCGGAGAGACGACCCAGCGCTATTCACCAGCCACGTCGGGGCCGGACCTCCCCCGGCGCCGGCTGAGAACGGCATCATCCGCTGCATGTCCCTGCTTTGACTTAACTGTTGGTCATCCGTGAAAGGCTGAAAAGCCAGTTCTTGAGGCAAGTGGTCATGAAAAGCCATTTCGCATCAGCTCTTTTCCTCTGCCTTTGACTTCACGCTCACATTTTGATGGGTTTTTCTTCCATCAATCAAGAACACAGACACAAATAGAAAGTCAATAACTTTTTTTTTCTCGTGGCAAGAAATAAAAAGGACAGCGAAAGAAGACGAAAGAAAAGTATAGTCGTTGGGTCGCCGGACGGACCGGTGGAGAGACAAATCAGAGTGAGAGGGGAAGAAGAAGATGGATGAGATATCAGTTTTTAAAAGGAAAGAAGCAAGACGAAGACTTTGGGCACAAAAATCGATGGAGGGTAAGAGAATGATCCAACGGTGGGATTGATGATAACGTGGTGAGATTTGTGGTGCGAGCTTATTGGAGATTTTCTGCAAAATAAGACAAAGATTGATCAATGATGCGGGAAGCAGCTACGTGACATTAATCATTATAATAATCCTTTTTTCCTTTTGCCCTTTAATCACCATTTCCCATCCACAGTGTTTTACAGTGACGCGATCCTGTTCTTCTTCTACGCAGTACTGTTATGTTTTGAGAATACTTTCAACTTTAATAAATTGCTCTGTTTCTAGAAGTGAAGCTCTATGTGAATTGTCCGGGTGAATGAATCATCAACGAGAATTAAGCAAGCAGAATTGATTATGTTGATTCAGGTTAATAATTAATATAAGGGAAAGGAAAGATGTCAAATTTAAATGCAATCTAATCTGATTGGAACAAAATTGGGAGATAATAGGCAGGTAGAGAGGGCTAGGTGGTTCGCAGGGATTGGCACAGGTTTTGAAATATGGCTGAAACTTTCTGGGAAGGCACCTTTTTATGCCTTTGAAGTGACATCTTACTTTTTCAATTCTCTTTTCCTCTCCCTTTCTCAATCCTCCAAAAACCAAAATGCTTTTAGGAATATCTAAGAGTTGTATATATTTATATATATATATATCATATAATAGTTTACTTATATCTTAATATAAAAATTAATTAACTAATTTGAACATATTAAAAAATTATTAAATTAATTATTTATAATAAATAAGTATTTTTTATTTTAAAATGTTCTTACTAATTAAACATATTAGCTATAATTATTATCATTATAAAGACTATATTAAATAAATATAAAAAATAAATTAAATTAAAATATTATATTTAGAGTTAAATAAAAATCAAATAAATTTTTATGTCTGATAGAGTTACACAAAGACAGACACTAGGAGCACTTGTTGTGCTTCTGGTTTGAAACGTTTCCCTTGTAACACGCCACATCATTGATTTTGTTTTTGGCCAGGACACCACATCATTGATTGATGAATCTTTGTATGAACTATGAAGGTTAGGGATAAAAATGAATGGTAAGGATGGCGTTAGGAAGTCTGAAAAGCTTATTAAGAACCAAAGAATTAATTGAATGAAAAATCCTTGTTCAGTATGATTTGGAAAAAGCTTATTTTTTTATCTAGCAGAAAAGAAAACCAATGAGTCAAGATTCGAGTTTTTATTAGAAAAACTGTTCACATTTAATATCTGAGAATATATTAAATAGAATTATTTCCAACCAAAAAAAAATCTAACAGCAACAACAACAAAAACCAAGAAAAAATTTACCTTTTGGCCATGAGTTACTTTAAAATTGATGTAATTGTTTCTTTTTTTTCTTAACTTTTCTTCATATTTAAACTTATTTTATTATTATTTTTAAATTAGTCAACTATCTCTTATGATTAAAACCGGAGGTAGTATATTGCATTACAGTAATTAACTCTTACCATACTTCTAGTTTGTAAAAGCTAGTTGAGATGGATATCACTTTGCTAAAGTTAATTTAAACATGCCTAGAGATATTATAAACTAGTTATGGGAATAAAATTTGATCTATCAGGGATGAATGACGAAGAATCCAAGATTCAGGAATGATAAAAGCCGTCTCAATAAAGTAGTGATAATTAAGGCGGTGCATTTTGAAAGAAATAAAGTGATTAACTTTAGTTATATATCAAATTGGAAAATGCAAAAGTGCTTTGCCTCTCTTGGGTTGGGTTAATCCGAGGGATAATATTAAAAAAAGATGATCCATCAATGAAAGGCCTGCATGTTTTTTTTATTTGTAAATATCTCTTCCGAGACAAATAGTCAGCATCTTCGATCATTTTATATTCAAGCAATACTGAGTACTGACTTTATTGGTGAAGGCCATGATAAGAAGTAAGAACCTTCGCTCTGCTGTGCTGTGAGATAAAAGATACTACCTCCGTTCTAATTATAAGACCCAGTTAACTAATTTATAGAGATTAAAGAACTTAGTTAAGTTAGTTATTTGTAATGAATAGGTATTATTTTTCCTAAAATATCCTTACTAATAAGTTTGTTATTTAGAACTATCATTGTTAAAAGGATTACTTTAGGAAAAAATGTATAACTATGAGAGACAAAGTGAATTAGGGTCTTATATTTAGGATCAAAATAAAAGTCAAACATGGTCTTGTATTAAGGACCGGAGGTAGTATAAGTATTAGTCCAACTGCAAAAAACTTGAACACCATAAACATGATGTTTTGGGTTCAATCTTTAAAGTGGTATGTATGGAAAAAGTATTATTAGGAGGAGTTTCCGCTATGGTGTCTAACAATATTCCAAGAAATTAGTTTCTTATCGTTCGAGTAGGAGGATACTCTGAACCAAAAAAAAAAAGAGATATAAGAGAAATTTTTTTTTAGAAAACATAAATATATTTATTTTATATCCTCCCACACCGATGTAAATGTGAATTCCTCTTTCTTTGTTTTTATTTTGCTTTGAAAAAAACAGCAAAAAGCTAGTTTTTAAAAAATGTTTTCATATAAGTTGCAACATAATTCATTTCATATACTTATTTTATATATCGTAAAATTATTTTTAAAATTATAATTTGATTTCTATCCAAATTCTCGGAAAATTTTGGTTTTGCACAACCACCAGTAATAGGTGAAGTGTTTCTTTTTCTACTCCCTTTGGATCTTAATTACATGCTCCTCTAGTTTTATTTATATAGCAAAGAGATAGCTTTTAGCTTCTTTTTTTTTCCCATAACATAAGTTATCCTATTATATAAATGTATGATTTTATTCTTCATTTATTGGTGTGTTATTTTTTTTAAAGCACACATACTCTTTTGATCCTATTTATAAAGTGAAAAGAAATTTTTTTTATCATATTTATAAGTCATCTTATTAATTTTTTTTAGTATAAATATGCTATTTTTGTCACTCATTTATTATAGTGTAAATATTTTTTTTTAAAGTGTATATATTAAATAGGAGTAAAGTTAAAAGTTTGTTATCTTTTAAGGGTTAAGGTGCAATTTTGACAATGATCTTATTTCTTAGGTGCAATTTTGTCCCTAATCTTTCAGTAGTGTAATTTTGCCCCTGATCTTATTTGTTAGGTGTAATTTTATCCTTGATCATTTTTTTAGGGTGCAATCTTGCCACTGATTTTTGGGTGCAATTTTGACCCTGAGGGGCAAAATTACACACACAAAAAAAGATTTGGGGCAAAATTGTACTACTAAAAAGATCAGGAGTAAAATTACATTTAGAAAAAAAGATTGGGGTTAAAATTACATCGTAACCCATCTTTTAAAGAAGAGTTAATGTAGTTTAAATTTTTTTTTATTTGAGTAAAATATATTAGAAGTGTCTTATAAATAGAATCAAATAAATACTAAATAAGAGAAAAATATAATTAACAAAATTTATTTAAAAAAAAATCATAAAATTAGGTTAGGGAGTGGGGAAGAAGATGAATATGGTGTAATCTCACCAATCCAAATGTGGGTGTAAAAGCAAAACTAAAAGGCGTGGGGGGAGGGGAAGAAAGTGACACGAGAACTCAGAGGAAACACGTGGCGGGAGGAGATTTCATGGACCACAGACACAAACGTAGTACCTATCACAAGGGAGAGCTGGATCTGGTAGTGCCATCCTTACGTGAGACTCAATATGGTTCGTACACCTGTCACGCCTGCCCCCACTCTCCTATTCTCATGTAAAAGCATACAGCATCCGAAGTACAGGCGAACAGCACGAGTAATACTATTACCTTCCATCTCTACGTAAAAAGTGTTCGAAGAGATGTTTGGATTAGTTTCCGTCATGTCCATTTCTATTATCCCCAGATAAGAAGGTCTTTAGGACGTGGTACTATTCGAAAACAAAATAAATAAATATCAAAAATAAAATCAATTATGATTTTATATTTAAAGTCAAAATTAAATCGCCAACTTTCTATTAATTATATTAAGGACTAAGCCTATATTTGATATAAGAAAAATGGAGGGAGAGGGTGGAAGAAAAAATTTTAATGAGTTTGTTTTAAAAAATTTGAGATGTGGCATTTTAAAATTTTAATAAAGATAAGATAGAAGATGGAAGAGTGAAAAAAATTAATTAAAAGGCTTTAATCCAGTTTTTTAATTTTTTTAAAATTAAGCTTATTAACATTTTTCCTTCTTTTTAGTTCCCTTCATTTTTCTTGTACCAAACAAATCCTAAAAGGAGTATTCATAAATTATTTAGAGAAGCCAGCTTCCTTGAGACATCGTACCTTCTAAGAGTTTTTACGTTTATGAGATAAATTTTTTTAAAAATTATTGAATTTTTTCTGTCGATTCAGATTAAGTTAAAAAAAATACCTTTATTTTTAAAGTGTAAGCTTGGTTATTTTTAAACGTCCAAATATACTAGGTGTTTATAAGCATGTTTATGCTGATATATTTATTTTGTATTTTATAAATTATGGTTGGAAAAATGTTTTTAAAGCATCATACAATAATTTCAAACAAAAACTTATAAAATCAATTGAGATTCCTATCAGTTACTATGATGTGATTGCCACGCGATCGAACAACTGTTTAAAGGT
Organism: Neltuma alba; assembly: GCF_004799145.2. NCBI lineage: Eukaryota > Viridiplantae > Streptophyta > Magnoliopsida > Fabales > Fabaceae > Neltuma > Neltuma alba. The sequence goes on from NW_021636113.1 coordinate 15,700, forward strand.
CCATTGCAATAAATAATGAATATCAAATCGTAGTTGTCCAGAAAAGAAAACATAAATTCTTTAAAATTCCATGACTGGAACATAATGCAATAAATAATAATGGGATATCATAATAAATCTCAATCCAAATAAATAAACTTTGAAACTTAAATTCACATAAATAAATGCATGCAATACACTGGATAGGAGCGAGAGTAACGAAAAAAATTAAATAGATATAAAATGCTGGACTACATGTTATTTTCGTTAATTTTCTAATATACCCCTACCTCCTACATGTTGTTTTTAATATAAAAATTTGTTTGACTTTTATTTTGATCATAAATATAAACTCTAATCTATTTTGTCTTTTATATTTATCTATTTTTTTTAATATAGTCTTTGTGATAATAATAGTTCTAACTAATACACTTGATTAGTAAATATATTTTAGGAAAAACAACACTTATTTATTACAAATAATTAATTTAACTAGTTTTCTACTCAAATTAATTATCTAGCTCTTATATTAAGAACCAAATGTAGTATATTTTATGGAGTTGGACGTAACCTTGGTCAAGTTACTTATATTTATTGTATTGAGTTTTCCCATCAAATATTTCCAACTTTATTTTTTTTTATTTTTTTTCATATATCATTAGGATCTGAGTGTTACTCCATCCTTAAATATAGTCTGCTTATAAACAACTTGTACAATAAAAAATAATTAAAATAGACACTTGCAATTAACCCGTATAGCATTTGCAACATCTTTTTAGAAATATCCATGTCATTCGATTATTCTAATACTCCTCCGGTCGTTAATATAAGACTTAATTGTTGAGTCAGTTTTAGTCTTAAATATAAGACTTATTTCTCATATTTATTAATTTTCTTTAAATTATCCCAATGGAGACTGGGTATTAATAAAGATGATCATGGGGTTTTAGAAAAAACATGTCAAATTTTTTATAATTAACTAACTTACTTAACTTTTTTAATCTAATCAAATTAGTTAAATGGATCTTATATTAAGGACCGGAAAAGTATAAAATTAAGAAAAAAATCCCATATTTAAAATTATAATAAAAATCTTAAACCAATTAGATACTGTATTTAAAAAAAAACAATATAAACAAACAAATTTATATAGTCAAATGGCTTTTCCCTGGGCGGCAAGGTGGACTGAGCAGGCACAATCCATGCCTCAGCAGACCCACCTTCGTGGTCCCCCCCACCAAAACCCCTCCTTTTATCTTATAAACAGTAAACGCAAAAAAAAAGGCCCAAAAAAAGCATAAACAATAAATATGAATAAGCTGGGTGCATGTATCGGCATAGTAATGGACTAATCAAGGGTAAATATATTATTTTTAATAAACTTAATTTTTTACAAAAATAACTTAATTATGCTTATATATGACTCAAAATATAGGAAAACTAAATTTATATAATTAGACTGAGGCAAATGTTTTTGGAAAGTGTTTTCAATGAATGCACCTAGTCATATTTAGGACTGTTCACGGGACGGATCGGGACCGGGACAGGCCTGTCCCGGTTCCGTCCTGATGAACAGTAACGAGACAGAAAATCTATCCCGTGTCCTGGTCCATCCCGGTCCCGATCTGATTTTTTTAAATTTTTTTAATTATTTTAATAAAATCTGATTATTTTTAATTATAGTTTTCTGGGCTTAGGTTTTATAAAAACATTGTTTTATTTTCTTTTTTATTTGTTTGGACATTCTTCGACAAAAGCCCAAAATATTACATATAATCATCATTAAAAACTCTAAACGAAAGTTTTAACACAATAAAAACTTGCTACAAATTCTAATCATCGATAATCTCAAATCATCAACAAATATAAAAGCTCTAAATAAATATATATATATTTCCATATAATAGTCTCAAATCTTTAAAAAATATGAAAAAATAATATTATATAAATAGGATAAAAACTTAAAAAAAGGAACCGGGACGGGACGACCATGTCCGGTCCCCGTTTGTCCCGTCCCGAAATATTTTGGGACAGGTCCGTCTCGTCCTAATAAAGTCGGAATCGGAACGGGCCGACCAGGACGGGCTTGAACACCCCTAGTCATATCTCATGAATGGTAAAACTTCCCAATCTATATTGTGTATATATGTGGTGTGATGTAAAATTTATATGAATTTACATTATTTATTAAAAAAAGCATAATTTGCCTTCTATTTAACACAAAATACGAGTCCTACCAAAGAAAACCATCCACATTAATCTTGAATCACATGAAAATTTTATTCACACGGGAAAATAGCATTATTTACTTATATATAAAGAATTTAATTTATTCTATCAAAAAATGTAATTTATAATAATTTTTTTGACTGATAATAATTTATTGTAATTAATTACAATGGTCTAATTATGTAAGGGTAAAAGAGGGAAAAAAGCTTTGGCAAATGATTCCTGAGCATGAGTGGTGGGGACCACTGAGGGGGGCTGAACCTCGTTCGTCCCAAGCCGGTCCCCTCCTCCCTCCAAGCTTAATAAGTTCAATTTATTTTTCAAATTTTGTGTAATATACAAAATTAATTATATATTCATATACAGCTCATTATTAAAATCAGCCAAAATTTGTTATTCATGTTAAAATATTAAAATTATCATCAACAAAAGTATTTTTGTGTGAGACTGTTCTGATATGCAAATAGGTTTCTAATCATACGACATATTGAAACTTGAAAGTGATATAAGACCAACAAATATTAATATTTCAAATAAAACATGTTATATTATCAAACGTAATTTTTTTTAATAAGGATTGGATAGTAGAGTCGCTGGATCATATTTTGAAGACTTGGCATAACGTAAGACAATATTCATAATTTTTTTTTTAAAAAAAAGGTTATGATTGGTATTTGAGCCCCAATACAGTTTTAGGAGATTTGAAGATCCATATCATTTTATTAATAATGTTTTAAAGCGATTTTTTCTTAATATTTGGTTGGTATAGGCTAGCTCTTAGTTGGATTTAAATATAATGCCACGAAATCTCGCGCAAATGAAATAATGTTTTACGCTTATATTTTCTTGTACTAGCAAAACCAATGAAATAAAAAATAAATAAGGATGCGAACAGCTGACCTCCAGAACTGTTTAAGCCTTCAACGGTGTAAAAACGGTGCGTTTTAATGGCAATTTGGGCCTTCCCAGTCACTTGCAATCTTTAAAAAAAACTCTGGGCGGAGGCCCATGTGAAAAAGAGACATTGATTTGTTTGTTGTTTGCAAACTTGCAAACCTAATGTTCTTAATTTGCAGGACTGATCAATAAAAGCATTAAATGTGACAATACTGGGGCCATACCTTTCTGCTACATTTCATTCATGAAATTCTTGGTCTCTTCCATCTCGCCTTCCTCACAGAAGTAATCGATCAATACATTGTAAAAGTATGAACATTAGGTTCGCAACCTGCTTCCGCATTATCTTTAAAAATCACATGATTCTTCAATGTGGTTGCATCTTAGTGTTTTTTTAGATGAAATAAGGGCTTCCTCAAGTCACATTAGACTTGAGACTAATTCCTTTCAGGCCTGGAGCGGTTAAGGAATAACCCTCCTAACAAGTGTGTTTCTCGGGATTTGAACTTGTGTTCTTCTTCTTACGGAAATGAGGGCGTTGCCGCCTTCACCAGCAGCTTGTTGGTAGTATCTTAGTATTTTATTATACTGCTCATATGGTTTCTGTAAAAAAGCCTGGACATTAATCTTGAATCACCAAGTCACATCTCATGAATAGTAAAACTTTCCATTCCACATTGTGTGTATATGTGATGTACAATTTATATGAATTTACATTATTTATAAATTTTTTTGAGTAAATATGATTCACTAGGATTACCAAAGAAAACTATCCACATTAATCTTGAATCATATGAAAAATCTAGTCTCATGTGAAAACATCATTATTTATTTATGCATAACTAATGTAATTTATTATAATTTCTGACCAACAGTAATGTGTCATAATTAATTAAAATTGTTTAATTACGCAGGGGTAAAAGAGGAAAGAAAAAGGCTCTGGCAAATGATTCCGCGTACTTGTGGTGGGGACCACCTAGGGGGGCTGGACCTTCTCCATATTCCCAGCCTGGTCCCCTCCTCCCGCCAAGCAAACACTGTCCATGCCCATTCACCGAACACGGCAAGGCTTCAAGTACAATTTACTTTTAAGAAATTTGTGCAATATATTAAAATTAAATATATATTTATATATATTGCACCTAATAACAATTTTCAATAAAATATTAAATATATTTAAAATTATTTATTTTTTAAAATTTAAAATTATTCTCAACAAAATTATTCATTAGCGGAGTTTAGTTAGTTAATTACTTAAAGCGTTTTATAGCTAGTTGTTAGTGACATCAGACAAAAAAATATTAATATTTTAAATAAAATGTGTTATATTATGAAACATGATCCATACAATAAAAATTGGATGGGGTAGTTTATATGCGGGATCATATTTTGAAGACTTGGCATTATATTAGACAATATTCATAATTTTTTTACAAAATATTATAATTTGTTCCCAGTAAAATTTGAGGAGATTTGAAGATTTACATGACGAGTACAAATGACATGTTAATTTTCTTTTACCAGTTGAATTAATCTTGGTTGTAGCCTGCAATTTCCCCCCCCCCCTATTATCTCAAAAATCCTGCCATACAAATTATATCCTAATAAATAATGTTTTAAAGTGATTCCCCCCCTAATATCTGGTTGGCATGGCTCTTGGTTGGATTTAACATATAATGCCACGAAATCTCGTGAAAATGATAAAAATAATTATTTTTTAGGTCAAAGACTCAAAAGCCGTAATCTATATATTGAAAATTTAAAATACCTCAAATCGATTTTATTTTTGACGCTTATATTTTAATGTAACACTTCAAGGATGTAAAAACGGTGCGTTTGGATGGCAATTTGGGCCTTGCCCGGTCACTCGTAATCAGTAAATTAATTGTTGGGCTGAGTGTCACAGGGAAAAAGCATAGAGAAAATGGCAAAAAAAGACCTTGAAAATATAAAAATATAGATAGGGACCCTTGACAATTTTACTATGATTTTTGACAATAATAATATGTCATGAAGTTCTCAAAACCCAAAGTGAAGTTATCAAGGGTCCCTATCTGTATTTTTACAATTCCAAAGTCTTTTTTTGTAATTTCCCCAAAGGCATATTCATATGACTATCTTTTATTATTATTATTATTTGCTATGGATAGGTATTTTTTTATTGGAGGTAATTTTATTTCAGACATTATCAAACACTAAATGTGAGTATCTCTATTAACGAAAATTTAAATATTGATTCGTTACGTTGTGAGGACTAACTCTTTTTTTTAAATCCAACCTCTATTGATGAGTGCCCTTTCTTGTGTGTTTATTTATTGTTTTGCTTATGCAAAAGTGGTCCTCATAGGTCATAACATCTCGACTTCTTAAAAATATCAAACATACAAAATGAGTCATTTTGGAGATCCTGACATTATAATTTTATTTTATTTTCTTTTGAAAAAAATTAAAAGAAAAGCACATGAGTAAGTCTATTTGAATTTTAACTTTTCTTAGGTTTTTTTGAGCCAATCAACGGATCAGCTAATTTGTCAGTAGTTCACTGTCCTATAAACTCTATATTACATATTGAAACTCAGAAAATAGGAGATATATAGTACAAGTCTGGAAATATGTTTATTTTGAAACATAATTGTTTTATATCGATATTGAATTGGAAAAATTGGCAGAAGTTCCATCTGTTTAAAAATTTTATTGGTCAAAAGGATTTGAATTTGAGTATCCATATTTTCTATGTGTGAGATCTTGCAAAATATTAATACTTTATATGTATGAAAACACACACACACACATATATATAATAGGCCATTCTAGCCAGTAATATTTTTAAACAGGGACATTTAAATTATTTTTCCTATTGGACTCAACTATATGATGACCAATCCTTTTCTTTCTTTTCTTATTCCCCCCCCCCCCAATTTCAACATAGGCTGCTGCAAACGATGCCAACCTAGCTAAATTGCCTCATTTAATTTTCTAGAAGAGCCTGTGATAATAATATTTTAATTATTTCTTGGCTGCCTTAGCTAAATCTAATTAGGTTGGAATAGAATTTCTACGTAGTCCATGACTTGCAAACAGGGAAAACCAAAGCAGAAGAAAACACAAATTTGGATTCTTTAAAGCCTGTTTTGTCCCTCATGAAAATTTCTTTGTGAAAATCAAGTATATAATTCCAGAATTGAACCTAGAACATTCGAATAAATCAATCTTACATTTGATTTCACACTACGCTCAAAATGACTCTAAAATTCAATGCTTAGTAACAGAAAGCCTTGTCACGTTACCAAGGTTTAATTACATTATATGAATTGCACAGTGCCATTATAATAATCGAATATATTGTGTATCAGAATTAAATCTGGAAGACACAATAATCCCTTTACTATATGAAGACTCTAGTGGATCTAATTCGTAGAATTATGATTTATTTCTGCAGTACCACGTATATATTGACATATTCATCTTCACTTCCCGGCTCCATGCTTTCAAAAAGTGCATTTGGAAGTACTACCTCCGATCCTTAATATAAGATCCTATTTGACTTTTATTTTGATCTTAAATATAAGATCTTAATCTATTTTGTCTCTTATATTTATGTATTTTTTTCCAAGGTATTCATTCTAATAATTGTAGTTCCAGCCAATATAGTTGATTAGTAAGGATATTTTAGGAAAGACAACACCTATTTATTACAAATAATTAACTTAACTTCTGTCATTAATCTCCTCAAATTAGTCAACTGGGTCTTATAATTAGGACTGGAGGTAGTATATGTTTAGATCGTGCCACAACCTTGAAAGTAGGCACCAATCTTTGCAAACCAAAGCTGATATTGTGATTCAGATAATGATGATAACGACATATTTCAGAAATAAATTTATCTTTCCAGCTTTCTGCATAATTTACCGGAATATATAGTAACTTTTCTGTGCAATTTTCACAAGACAGACAAAACAAAATTCAATTACAACCATGTAATGAGACCAATTACACAACTTGAACACTTTGTGCCTACACAAAAACCTCGTGCTTTTTCTCTTGTTGTTATCATCACAAGGCTCACTGGTAAGGCATGATCCCCACCAGAGATTATGAAGATAGATAAAAGAAACAATGATCAAATCCTAGTATTATACTTGTGAATGACTTCCCTTGAACACCGTGGTTTGAGAAGAAGACTTGGAAGGTGTTGTTGCAGAAATGGAAGCCTGAGATATGAATGAAGCTTTCTTGGGGAAAGAGATGAGTCTTTGGAGAGGGCAGAAATTAGGGCAAATGGCCTTCAAGTTGTGCAATGCACAGCCACAGTTTTTATGGTATGGCCTTCTCTCAACCTCCATGTCTTGCATGGAAATGCTTCCATTGAACACAGTCCGAAGCAACATCTCAGCTGCTCCACTGGCCATTCTTCCCTCTTCAATAATCTTCTGCCCGATCTTACCTCTCTTTCTCTCTCTATATATATTTGGAGAATTGAACCATGAATGGAGAAACCAAGAAGAAAGAAGGGTTGTCTCAAACTCTCAAAGCTTCCTCGGAGATTCCAAGACAACTTCTGTGTTGTGTAATTGTAAAAGAAGGCAGTACTTAAGTGGGAAGCGAATCAGCGACATTATAGATATTGGCCTCTCTTAAAGAAGTCTCTCTAGGAGAAGGAAGGAGAAAGAGAGGAGGAGACTTGTGAACAAAGAACAAGCTAATATCTGTCTTGTAGTGTTAATTGTTGTTAGAGGTAGATGGAAGTTTGGGGAATTCAATGAAACAAGCAATGGGTTGGCATAGAAATCTCAGAGAGACAAGTCTGTCTTGACCAACTGGATTGTTTAAAGTGGATGGAATTTTTTAGGAATTTTGTTTTGTATTAGTGGGCGGCTTTTTCTTAGCCCTAAGGAAGCCATATATATCTATCTGTAACGTGACAGGGTCCAAGTCTCCAAGATGATTGTAGGTGGGGGGCGGGTCAATGCCAGTTCTAAATAGATGTGTTTTGTGTGATGTGTTGATTCTCTTTTGTGATAGTCCAAATGACGTGAAACGAAATATCTTTCTGTAAGTAGGGACGCCGACCCACAAGAAAAGAAAAGAAAAATCTTTCTTAATCTCTCTAACTAAGCATCAATTGGTTTGATCTTTCTTAATGTGATGATTTGAGTTTAAGAGACTTGTCCAATTAAATGTAAACTTTTTAAAAAAAAAAAACAAAAACCTTCAGATCTTTAGAGAGAAAAAAATTAATCTGCAAGTTCGTGTAATTTTATATAATTTTTCATTACGTCCTTATAATTTAACATGTTGAATCCCTGCAGTTTTTTTTTTAAAAAAATCATGTCTTTATAGTTTCATTTCATTTTTAATCAAGTCTCTGCAAAAAAAAAGGGATATAATTAAAAATCAGAACTATGAAAATTTGATAAAAAAAAATTAAAACCATATCTAATTGGCAATTTGCAAAATGTTTACCCCCTCTCTCTTTTAGGGCTGAATGTGTATAGTAATTGTACTGTGGTCACACATTAGATAGATATTTAGTTCCTTTTTTTTTTTTTGCCCTTTTTGTTGCCACATATTTTTTAGGGTACGACATTTTACTGATTGTTTAAATGCTGTTTTTTGTCTGTTTGTTTTCATGTTCTGCCCTTTGCCATGTGGGCAGTCAGAAGGATTTAGCAGCAAGAACTTTTTTTTAAAAAAAAAATTGTAGTCAAGTAAATTTTTTTTTTTGGTAGTTGTCTGATCGATAATTTTTTCAATGAAAGATCGTAAACATTGATCTATAATAAAAGAAAAGCTTGAGGTTAGTAATTCTTAAATCTTGATATTTGATCTTAAGAGTACTCTAAAGCACTATAATCCTAATATATCGTTTGGTTTATAATTGAAATGTTAGCGAATTTTTAACACCCAAAAAATATACCTTGGCTTGTGATTTTTTTTTCAAATAAATATATTTCGTGTGCAATTATATATATAATTTAGTAAAATATTATTAGCGGTCTAGACCGTTAATCTCATATAGTTAAATTTCCACAAGATCCTAACAATAATTATTCTAATATCTAAATTGATAAACATATAATACCAATTAAATGTCCATGTACGCACAAACATAACATCAAGTTTAAATTATCTTATTCATTGTTGTGAAACTTGTGAATAGACTTACAAAACCGTGTTGACAAACTTTTAAACTCATGCTCACTGTGAATTTGGTTAAACTTATGAGCTAGCTTATCGAATTTATCGTTTTTACGTATTTAGCTTATAAAATTGTGTCAACTTTTTTTTAAACCCGTGCTAAAATTTTGGACCCGGTTATATTTAATGACATCATTTATAAATTTTATAGAAATTTCTTTATTGAATGTAGTAAATTATGAATATCAATAAATTTAATTTTAATTACTTAAATTTAATATATATTTAAATGAAATTATTATCATTTTTATATTTTTAATATTTAATTATAGATTTTTAACACCACTTTATTAATAAAAGCAAACTCTTTACATTCTCATCACAAATTTGTTTAAAATAGCGAGCTTGGCAACCTTTGATCTTATTCCAATATGATTGATAGGTGGGATTGTTCAGATTGAAACTTAATTAAAACGTTGGCCAAATAAAAGATTGAAACGTAAAAACTGCAATCAATGGCATTCTTTATCGCTTGCCCTCGGCCAAATAAAAGATTGAAATTTAATGGCATACTTTATCTTGCTCTCACGTTCTAATTTCTGTAATACTCCCTCCGTTCCTTATTATAAGAGACAAATAACTAAATTACGTTGATCAAAAAAATAATTAAAATTAGTTGAGGACAATTAATGTGTAAAAAGTATAATGTTTTTTCCAACAATGCCCCCATTAATAAGGAGAGAGAGTATGAGAACAATTAAATTATTAAAAGAAAGAGAAGTGGGAGGGAGAGAGAGTCTGAATTGGAGACAAAATAAATAGGGGTAAAATAGGAAATCAATACAAAAAAATAGAGACAACTTTTAAGTGTCTCTTATATATGGGAACATGCCATAAGCATCAAATGTCTCTTATAATAAGGAACGGAGGGAGTATATTCATAATTAAATTTTGATCTCTTTAATTTAATTTTCTAGATTGGATCTTAATTAAAGAGTATTAACTATTAAATTATAATTTGTGGGCCAAAAAAAAAGAAAGAATTAAGACACCTTCGTATGGTTAATTTCCGGTCAATCCAGACTCAATGAGGTTCAATGGCCGGTGCATTCAACAAAAATAGTGCCGGCCACATGGTCACATGCCTATCATCTCCTACCGCGACAAAATTCCTTGATACCCTGATCAAGGGCCCAAAAAAACAATTCAAGATTTTGGTCCTGAAATAGTGTTTTTTTTTTTATATCATGAAATAAGCTTCCAAGCATCGAAACCACTGATCTCAACAAGGTTAAATTGTAGGGGCTAAATCCTCAAAGTTCAGATTAAGCTCACTAGAAGATTTAATCCCAAGTTTGGAAAACTTTCTAGCTTCAACAGTATGCCAGTAACCTTTACACCTACTTGTATGATCCTGCTGTACTCCAATTTGTTTGCGAGGTTTCGATGTTAAGAGAATTAGAACTTTCCGTTTAATCATCATAAAAAATTACAAAAAATCTTAATCAACTTCTGAATTGGATTGTTCAATGCATCTGAACGAGAAAGAGCCAATAAACAAATAAAGAAATTCAATTAGCATCTCTACAAGAAATGGAATAGTCAGATACAAACACCACCAGACTTAGAATCATACAAGAACCCTTCATAACCTTACAGATCAATCAAACTTCACTTGCTATTGCAAAGATTGAAACGAATTAAGACCTAAACTGAACTGAAATAAAGAAAAGAAAAAGGAAATCATACTAAGCAGAGAAATTAATCTCGAACCTTAATTCACAAAACCCTTATGATACTCCTCCTTTAGTCGCAGATCTACGAAATCCAGAGGAGGCCTTCCAGCAGCTGGAGAAGAAGAAGGTGAGGAATGGGCAGAGAAAGCGGCCATGACCAAACTGCCTTCACTCCACGACCTCCGTATGGGATACGAAACATTGCCACAGATCGGCACTTTGCTGGTGGAGTAATTGCCGTTGTGGAGGGCACAACCGCAGTTGCGGTGGTAAGGCCGCCGCTCGATACCGTTGTCGAAGCCAGAGATGCATCCTTCGAGGAGGCACCGGAAAACACCGTCAGCGGCGGCCATATCCCCTCGCCGACAAGAAGGCGGGTTCACGATCTGTCTCTAAACGGTCTTCTTCTCAGTACTAGAGCTTTCGTTCTTCGAAGACAATGCGTATGGTGGGGGCTCTATATATATAGAGAGATATTAATTACAAATACAGGTATCTATGGGAGAATTACATTAGCGCAGGCCAGCGTGAGGAAATTTTATACTCGTCCGGTCCTTATTATAAGACCCAATTTGACTTTTTATTTGGGCCTAATTATAAGACCCAATTCATTTTCTCTCTTATATTTATGTATTTTTTTCCAAGATAATCCTTCTAATAATGATAGTTTTAACCAATATACTTAATTAGCAAGGATATTTTAGGAATAACAACACTTATTTATTATAAATAACCAACTTAACTTACTTCCTTAATCTCCTCAAATAAGTCAATTGGGTCTTATAATTAGGACCGGAGGAGTATTAATTTTATTTTCTTGGGAAGGCAACGAAAAAGGGGCAGTCGTGGGCGGTAAGCGGCATGTGCGCGTTTTGAAGCGACGTGGAAGCCGTGTCTTGTTCGTCTTTATGAGAGACCTTCCCCCGCCCCCCCGGTGTTTTTGTTCATTTTAATTTGGAGTGTTAGGCCTCCTTATTCCCATCTAATTTTCAACTAAAATATATTTTCTTAAATCTTATTTATAAGATTTTATTGTAGACTATAAATAAGATTTTATAGTTAGGATCGAAAACAATAAATACCTATTTTCTTATTTAATCACATTCTTCTTCCCCTATTCATTCCCCTCGAGACTTGTGCTTGGATTAATGTTTGTGAGAATAGTTTTTATTCTAGCTGAGTTTTACAAACTAAAATTATACTAAAAGTAAATTAGTGAAATATGATTTATGTTTGTATAAAATTTTATAATAAGGTCAATCAATATAAATTTATTTGGATGATATAGGTTTTGAATGATCAAATTTCAGGAGAAATTTCTTTAATCTTAACATTACTTTTTATAAAAAAATCATTTTGTCTAAACATTATTCCAAACATGATAATCCTAAACAATCCGTATGACTAACAAGTTGTTTGGACTAAAGTTGGTAAAAATAGCTTTTATTCTAATAACTTTTACAAAATGAAATTAGGGTAAAAGTTAATTAATATAATGTGCTTTATATTTAGATAGACTTAATGAAAAATTATTTTAACTTAAACTTGTTTGAATGATATATTAAAAAGGTGATATAAAAAAATTGAATATAAAGACAAATAAAAACCAGAAATTGGAAAAGATTGTTTTAATTTTAAATTTTAAGTTTTGATTTAAAAAAAAAGCCCCTAAAATTATGTCAATATAATTTTTTTGGGTCTAAGTAGCATTTTTCTTCAACCGATTTTTTTTGAAGCTTCATGCACTCATGAATTTACAATAAAGTGGGATCATTTTCGTAGGCGTCTAATTAATTAATTAACGTTGTAAGGAAATGAGAAAGAAACAAACAAGGAGGTCGAAGTTGCCCACAAGTCACTTAAATTTAAAACACGCTTCATAATAAAAACAAAAAAAATGGGAATTTCGAATTTCTTGCTTAAAACAATGTATTCAAAATTGAGCCAGCTATTGTTTTATCGCCTGGTGTCAAGTTGTGTCTGTTTTGAGTACGGAAACGAAGAATTTATAGCCTAATTTTGCAATCAAATTCATGCCACACCAATATCTTCAACAATATCCCGTTTATCATTACATCCGTTTAGAATGACTTATAAGTAATTTTTTCATTATAATTTATAAAATATGATGTAGGTATGTGAGATAAATTTTATTCCAACCTATATGAAATGTGTTCATAAATGATTTTAAATGTTAATCTAATCAGGGCCGCAGTCTTTAAAGCTTAATCTACTGAATTTTTTTTTTCCCAGAAGGCAAAAGGTCTGAAAAAACTCAGGAGCTTCATATAGAAGGCCATTTTTCATTAAAGCATTGGATTTTTTTTTTGGGCAATACCACAAATTAGGTGGATTCTCTTTTTTTTTTTCAATTAAGGGAAATTTGATGTTTTCATGACATTTTCCCACCAAGTGTAAGGGAAGATCGGTTTCAGGAGGAAAATGAATATCAATTTTTGAAGACCAACCAAACATGTTAAACACGGGAAAGTAAGTTATTTTCCTTTTTAGTCTACCAAACAAGATATTTGGTTTCTAAACGCAAGTAGAAAATGTTGCTTTTTTCTAAACAGAGTAATTCCAATTTGATTTTCTAAATCCATTATCCAAACAAGCACGTCTCGGTGCAGTTGATGATTCTTGTTTGTCACCTCTAGGTCAATCTTCTTTTAATCGTGTCTTTTGTTTTACTCTTTGCGTTTGACATGTCTTTCTTAATTCTTTACTTTTTCTTTCTTATTTTCTCAGACGGGAAAATTAATACTAGTAATTTAATGAGGGATGAAATATCTAAGTGTATTTTCTCTCGCTTTTCTTTAGGGGATAGCCTGATGAGATGGTTGGGCCTCCGGAGACTTCCATCAAAACCATGAATTTTCTCCTACTTTTTCATTTGTTTTTACTGCTTCAGATTTTTAGTATAAAAACTAATCGATTAATTTAAGTAGGTTAAAAAAATTAGTAAGGTTAGTTATTTATAATAAATATGTGCTGTCTTTTGTAAAATACCCTTATTGATCAAGTGTATTGGTTAGAACTATTATTATTATAAGAACTATTTTAAAAAAAGATAAATATAAAAAATAAAATAAATTAAAAAATTATATTTAAAATTAAAATAAAAATTAAACAAACAGCGGAAGCAGTAGTTTGAAGTTTGAACAACTACGTATGATTATTGATGAAGATGCCATTCTTTCAATTTGGTGGAGGCTGTCTTTATTAATTTCCAATAATTATACCACTTTTCCAGCTTCTTCTGCACTGTCTATTTGGTACAGATTCTGCGGTTACTTCTCTCAACAAATTCCCTTAACACCACGCATGGTTCTTACAACAAACAAGTCTAAGCCTCAAATTTGTAATTAACAAGAACACTTTAATTTGGCCCCTTACTAAGCTTTTAACTTCCCAAAAAAAAAGAGGTTATATTTACAAATTTTACTGATTAGAAGGATCTGATAAAAAGTACAAGTATTTTGCAAGATTTCATATGACAGAAAGTGCCAGTATTTCAATTCGGATCCTTTTAGTTAATAAATTTTTTAAATAGGAATTTTTCGTAAATTTCCTAAAAACCAAACGACTTTGGCATGTTATACAAAATTTGAAAATTAAATAGCCCATGTATTGCTTGAAGTGGGAAGAATGAATATAATTGATTTTGTTTAACAAAAATATGACTTATAAAAATTTAATTGAAAATTTGGAATTAATTAAGCGGTATCCACAGTTACGTAACGACGCTGAAACTTCATGCGTTCACTTTCATTCAAAAGCCTAAGCAGACAGTTGGCCTTTCAACAGTCTACGCCCAACTGCCCCAATATGATGGAGGCAAAAATCTAACCACTTTCGGCTTCTACAATTAATACATATTTTATTAATATTAATGCCCATTAACTTTATATTACTGTACTTATTTTTTTATAAAAAAAATTGAATGCTATAATCATACAGATTGCCTGCTATGATTATAACACACAATTTTTAATTTTCTATTGCTTATATCAAGTTGATGAGACCAATAGCACATTGACAATTTTGAATAATTTTTTACCAATACTTGCAACATTATTCATGACCACTCAATATACTAGTAATGGGCATGGCATATGAATAAATATAAATTTGGAATAAGGAATATGTATAATAATCTTAAGAAAAATGATGCTAATATCCAAAAGATTGATGTAATAATAAAATTTTCACTAAAATATAAGCTGCAAATGTCAATTCACGCATTTGTAAACATGAACATCTCAATTACAAATTATTGAGACTTAGAAAACTTAATGCTAACTGACAAATGACACAATATAAATATGTGAATAATTTTGTCTTTATTTATGTAAAACTTATTTATAAATACTTACATAAATGATACTAAACGGGCATTCATATCCCCCGCTCGAGGGGGAAGATCAGATGCCTGACCAGGCAAAATTAAATAAGCAAGGAACATTCTGCAGGCCGAGGCAAATAAGGCCGGATTATTCTTCGGGTCGGTCGCCCCGGGGGAATTGGGTATTTGGTTGATCCGTCTCTCTCCCAAGGGCCAAGAGGCCGAGGCTCATTCCGCAACATCGGGGAGCCGTACACGTCAGCCTCTGAAGCCTGGTTTCTCCTTGAACCACCGTTGAACTTCGAATCAACGGTTCAGGTTCTGCTCACCCCTAGCGTGTCGGTGTCACCTCCCTTACCGATTTGGAAACATACCTTAGTATTCCTCACCAGACGAAGCAAAATCTCCCAGACAAAGACACAGGCAACCATGGGCGGTGGTAGCAGAAGAAGAAGATCCAATAATAGCAGTAGTGGCAACAAGCAGCACAAAAACCACAGAAGAGGATCGGCCTCATATTTCGGTAAAGCTGACCTCTTTGTTGATGGTGGCTTTTTGTCCGATTGGCAGCTTCCTTCAACTTCGTCGCCCTCCAACCGTAATCCAGGTCCTCTTTATCTTTCTATCTGGCCAATCATTTTGTTTTTAGGATGAAAATTTGGGGTGGCAAACAATGGATTTGGAAAAAGGATTTGTCTTTATTGGATTGTGCTTACACGGGGGGGAGCGGTGGGGTTCGGTTTATTCATTTTCTACTGATCAAGACGGGGCAAATGGACTTGAGGCTTTTATTTCTTTCCGATTTCTTCTCTTTTATGCTTTGTTTTGTTTTTTTTGTTTTTTGGTTGCGCGTGAATTGCAGGCAAAAATGCTGGCTCAAATAAAAAATCTGGTCCAAAGTCTGGGAATGTTGCTACACCAGAGGCCTCTGCGTCTAGAAGCAGAACTGGAATATCTTGGGGGTCTGCTATTGGATATATTTATCCTTCAGTTAATTTACAGGTATGCTACGCGGGATAAAAGCCTTATCTTCATGCATATTTCATTCATTATTCAAACAAAAAAATGGTATCATTTTTGTTTGAGTTACGCTTGAAGGATTTCAGAAGGCAAGCAAAATTACGGTATTCTGTCAATGCCTTTTGAGACGAGGAAGATATATACATATATTCCTTTGTTCTAGTCTGCAATTATTGGTGAAATGATATACTCTGTTCAATGGGCTCTAGGGAAGTAAAGCTGCACTCTCATGATGTGTGCCCATGAATGAGATTATTTAGATATGCTTATAACTATCCTGGAGGAAGATGTTTGATGGATTCTATACTGGATGAGTTATAAGTTATGTATGTCCTTTGTCTTGAACAGATGTGTTTATCTTATGCCTCTAGTTAAATGTCAAAGTGATTTTCTTAAAGTTCAGATGGCAATGTCCTGGTAGCTTCGCAATAACTTGCATGCATTTGATTCTATATTGATAGGAGGTATCATGCACTGGGAACAACAGTGAAGATATTGAACTAAATCAACTGCAGCCTTTGGATTTGAAGGATTTCAAACACAATAATGTTGTTGTTCATATGGATCAAGCGCCTCCTTCAAAACCTAATGATGTGGAATATACTTATAGTTATGGTGCGGAATTTGTTTTAGGTGATTGCTCTCACAGAGGATTGGGTTTCTCCGAAGAAGAAGATGAAACCCCTAGTGATATTGTGGCATCCACTGAACAGACTGAACCCCAGTCAACTTCAGTTCTTGACTCATTGACCCTTGACAAGGATATTCATTCTAATGAGGATATCAACTGTGAGCTAAGCAATCACATGACAGCAGACTCTCCATCTAGGACGCCCTCTATGAGAAATTCTGCCTTTCTCTCTGTTGGAGGTCTTAAATTATATACTCAGGACATCTCAGATAATGAAAGTGATGGGGATAGTAATGCTGAGTCTCAGGACGAAGAGTGCCCAAAATGTTATAACTCGGAAGAACTAGATGGGTCAACTAATAGCAGTAGTTCTGACGACACATCTGACAGTGATTCAGACATTGATGGAGAGGTTGCTGAAGATTATTTAGAAGGAATTGGTGGTAGTGATCACGTCATAGACGCAAAATGGTTGCTAGAACCAGCATTGGATGTTTCAGATGATGATAGTTCTTCTAGCAGTTGCTATGATGAAGCTTTGGAGAAGTTGGGTGGAATGGCCCTCCAACAAGCTTCTGTGGAATATGGTATGAAAAAAGCTCATCCATGGAAGAAATGTTCTGCAGATTATAGGTCTCAAGGGTCGAGCACTATTTCTTTTGGAAAGAAGCATGCTGCACGGTTTCCTCATTCATGGCCATCGCAGATTCAAAAGAGTAAAGCCTCCAAAAGAATTCATGGTAATATTAAAAGCGACCATCTATTTCACACATCCAATGTCTTTTTTTTGATTAATCTAGCTTCTAGATTTGTAATTCAGGTGAATTGTCAAGTTCATGGAATTTGCATTTTTACCTTTTAAATACCAGAAATATTATATTTTGACATTATATTGATGATTTAATCATTTAATCACCCATGTTACTGCATAAAAGTAAGGACCTTCATGATGTTGAGTTTCATATTTTGGGATAGCTAGGTGGTTGGACCATATAGTGGGGATTGGAAATGACTAGGTGAATTGTCGGGTTCTTGTATCATCTCTGAGTTTCCTGTCTGGGCTAAAAGGTTTCAAGAATATTATGTCAGATTGCAAATCTTTTATTTTTGAAATTTTATGGTGGTTCTGGAAACCATGAATATTAATGCTGGATTAAATGACTTTGTAGTGGGAAGTTTTTTAAAATATTGAAGAAAGAGATGCAAGCATTCATTTATACACATTAATCTCCATTCTCCCGTATGCTTATGTTATGAAAAGCTTAAAAAGAAAGCAAATATACTTTTCTGGTTTTAAACTTAGTTTGGTGGCCCCCCCGGGGGGGGGGACAATTTGATGGTATTAAGGATTTCTTATGTATTGTTGAGACATATTCCTTGCAGGTGAAAAGAAAAAACTTAGACAAGAAAGAATAGCTGCCAAACGCAAAGTGAGAATGCTACGTCGTGGGGTTGATCTTGAACGAATTAACTCGGTAAGGGAAAATAGGAATCTATTTATTTTTAATTTCCCATCTAATTTCTTGGTTATGTTTGCCCGACAGTATAATCAGTATAGTCTTCTGTTGGCTACACCCTCGCTTTGTTTTATATTAGACATAATCCCTATGTAATTGCCTGTATCAATATTGGCCCATTTCTAAAATCACATTTATTTCTTCATAGTTTATGTTTGGCACTGCAAGTGTGTCTCTTAGATCTGGTGATACTCCCCCTCCCCCTAAGCTTGTTTCCACCATTTTGGCCACATAAGTATCTTGAATTTTGGTGTATGTAAGGAGTTGTGACTTGGAAGATTCCTTGTAAATGATTGAATTTTGGGTGTGTTTGCATCACCAAAGTAGCTTGTTATTTGGTTAGGATTACCACTAGCTTGTATGCCTTTTATTTATTTATTTAGTTACTTTAGGTCTGAGACCTCTATTCTCCAAACGTTAGAATTAAATCAGGTTTTCTCTGTTAAAAAAAAATCTGTTAGCTATTGTGTTCCATTCAAAGCATTTCCAGAATTTGATTGTCAATTTAACATCTCTGTTCTCTGTAGAAACTAGAGCAACTTGTTTTGGAGGAAGTAGATATGTTTTCCTTTGAACCTATGCATTCTCGGGATTGTTCACAGGTATTATTTTCCCCTTTTTCTCTCATCACTTGTTCAAGCTAGATTCATTATTAGCTGTCTATTATATTCTGCAATGGTCAGATTAAGTCTATTATCATCTGAATTGCATGAATCATTTTCTGCGCAAGTTAATGGCGTGGATCTTTGGTTCAAATTAAGTCTCTTTGCTTGAGTAAACTTTTATTCTAGAAGATTCTTCGTTGCAAGCAATATGTCTTATCGCCAAAAAAAAAAAAAAGAGACACTTTATAGGGTCTTTAAAGTACTAGACATAGGGGCTATAGATGTGGATACATCATACACGTGTGTGCGCAACGTATATGTGAGATGGATGGGTGCATGTTGACTTGGGCATAAGCAGGGTCCTATAGACCCTACCAATCAATAAAGCGGTTGGTTATTGCCTACTACTACTCAGTTTTTTTAAAACATTAGAAAGTTTTATTACTTTTTAATAGAAATAATTTAGAAATTAATTAAAATTGCTAACATGCACTCACCGTATGAATATCTGGAACTTTTTACTGCTATTACCTTAATAAATATACATTATATGAGACGGATTAGCAATTCGAAGCGTTTAATTTGTCTAGGCTCAAGTGAATGCACTTCCTTTGGGTGCATCATGTTTAAATCCTACTTTTTAGGTGATTCTAATTTTAACGTGGCTACTGGACCCACAGTGAGGTTTATTTATCTCTCTTGTAATTTCTGTTCCCTATTCTGCTTGATGTATCTTGGCTCCAGAGTAATGGTTTCTGCTTTAAATGATTGACATTAGGTGCAACGCTTAGCTGCGATTTATAGTTTGCGTAGCAGCTGCCAAGGTGCCGGAAAAAAGAGGTGATAGTCCTCCCATATTCTGGTAGAAGTTAATTTAGTTTTTGTGAAATGTTACAAATCAAGTTTGGAATGTGGTTTCAGATTTGTGACAGTACAGCGAACACAGTCCACATCCATGCCATCTTCAAGTGGGAGACAACGGTTGGAAAAGGTTCTGTATTATTGCTAGTTGTATCTCGATATTCAGTCTGTCATATATTGCATGTGTTTCTCTTCCTTGTGTTTTCACCCATATTTTCAAACATAGAACTAAACAAAATGCAAAGAAACTGACCCAGCTACTTCTTTTCATTTTCTCTCATACTTCCAACCCACTCAGATTACATTAAACTTTGGAACTCCCAATTGAAGTTTTGGTGTTCATTGGACCCCTCCAAGAACTCAAGCTTTTATGGATAACTATGTATTTATATATGCATCTACTTATAGCTGATACTGATTTGCTTTTACTTAAATTTAGTTGATAGGAGTTGATGATGAGGACGCGGACTTTTCTGTGATTGACTTTATGAATGATAAGTCAGCGAGTGGAAATAAAAAAATGGGAAAGAGAAATTCAAGGAGGAATGTCCTGAGCCCATCAGAGAGCAAGACATCAAAGCATCCAGCTGGTCAAGGCAGCAGCAAAATGAAAGACAAGAAAGGAAGTGGACGGAAGGTTTCATATGCAAGTCAACCCGTGTCATTCATAGCAAGTGGTGTTGTAAATTCAGAAGCTATGCAGATTACAGCTGCAGATTCTGAAGAAATTGATGGCACTAAGAAGGGCATTATTAACTCTGCTAATATAGGTTCATTTGAGGTACACACTACTGGTTTTGGATCGAGAATGATGGCTAAAATGGGATACATCGAAGGAGGAGGTCTGGGGAAAAATGGTCAGGGTGTAGCAGAACCCATTGAGGTTATCCAAAGACCCAAATCACTAGGCTTGGGAGTGGAATTCTCTAGCAACCCTCCTGTTGAGCCAGCAAGGAACAAGTCTTCTTCAAACATTGGCTCTTTTGAAAAGCATACCAAAGGCTTTGGATCAAAGATGATGGCTAAGATGGGTTTTGTTGAAGGTATGGGATTAGGCAAAGATTCACAAGGTATCACTACTCCATTGGCTGCCGTCAGGCGTCCCAAGTCCCAAGGACTTGGGGCCAAAGGCAGGTAGTTTTGCTTGCATGCCATTTGTTTGTTGGTTAAGATTGTACCTGCCGGAATTAAAGAATGGAGTCAACTCTTTGTTCTAGATCTATTTATGATCATGCACTGGTTACAACCTTTCTAGGTTACTTTTAGTTTATTTTGTCATGACGACGTTTGAAATCATCATGCTCAATCTAAATTGGATCATATGTGTATTAGAATGTTAAAGTATGTCCTCTCATACTATAACAATGAATAGTCAGAAAGATAACCCATGGCGTATGTCAATTTTACTTACTAAAATTCATCATCTTTTGGCAAATAATGATTTCTGGCCCGAATCCAGATTCTGCAACTACTGCTCTTATCATTACTTGAAGTTACCATCATGACGTCTCACTCTGACCCTTTGCATACCTCACAAACCTCACATTAAATCATGTGTCCAACGTTATCTTAGAAGAAGCGTAGTGGTGGGGTGATCAATTAATGTCTATACAAATTAGTGATGTGAAAATACTCTTATTAATGGGAAATTGTGTGTTTGATTTCGTTTGTAATATTAAGCAGTTAGTATTTTCCCTCTAAATCCGGAAAAAAAAGAAAGCAAAATGGTGGCGGTATCGGCCGTCAAATGGAAATTAGAGTAATATGAACTAATTGCCAAGTGAAGGGTTTCAATCACACAAACATTAGTTTTCATTTGTTTCTTCTTTCGAGTGGAAAAGTGGGATCACGAGCAGTCATCACCATGTCAGTCAACTTAAAAATAACCATAACAGGATCGAATCATGTTTGGTCAAAAACCTCGTCGGCACAACCTGTACTTCAACTGTTTCTTCTTCCTTCTTCAAATCTAATGAACATCACGCAAGTTGATTTTCGGCAGAAAGTGGCATTTCCTAACAAAAACTTGCTTATTGCCTATTAGCTTTTTAGAAATTACTTTATAGTGTTCATTGTTAAATAAGTACGTGAGAAGAGTTTTATTTTGATTTGTATGAAAATATTTTTTTGAGTGCTTATGAAGTTTTTCCAAACACTTTATAAGCACATTCACGCGAGTTGAGAGAAAACTCTCTTTCACAATAGCGTTACTATTATTGCAAACAAGCACTAAGAGATGGATAAACTAGAGGCTAGATTTCCCACAGTTGGAAACTCCATCCTGCATCCTCATCTCCTAAGGCAAATTAGACTGGGATTTTATGTATTTCTATTTAATTCTTCATAACGAATATGAAAATAATATCAACCAGGGTTGAAAATTCAAACATCGGCTTAATACTTGTGGCTTGGAACAACCAGGGCTTGAAAATAACAAAACTTGAAAATGATCGAGAATTTAATTAGGCGAGGCACGTATCATTAGTCCCACACAAAATTATAACTAAGAAATTTCTTCAGGATAGTTTTCTTATTTGATAAGGAAAATCTTAAAAAAATACTCCTAAAATTTTAACATATCAAATCAGAAATAATTATAAAATTGTGTTGTTATATGCTTTTCAAATGTTGTTAATCGCTATTAAAGTGAAGTAAATAATATTGATTTGAAATTTTAAAATTTAATTTTTTTTTTTTTGGAATTCAACCTATTTCCTATGCGGCGTACATCAAACTAGAAGCATATGTCTCTTTTTTTTCTTTTCCTTCTGAACGACGAAAAAATCCAACTTGCATCCCAAGAAAACAACTTGGACGAGGAACTTTTTCTTCTTCTTCTTCTACTTGACAGGTTCATCGTAATACGAAAAAAAGTTTATTCTTGAAAGAAAAAGAAGGTGGAAAAAGAAAACCGCAAGAGTAACAAACAAAGCATTGCAGTTTTTATATGGGAACAATTACAACAAGACTCCCAAAAAATATATATTAAAAAGTCTTAATAATAACTTAAACAGCCTGGAATGTTAAGTTTTAAAATAAAAAATAATAATTTCTGAAACTTATTTTATGATTATTTTTTTTAGAACCCCATTTTAATTCTCCTATTTATATACTACCTTTTTTATTATAAATGTAGAAGCTATATAATTTATAAATATTAGAAAAATTAGTTAAAATGCTTATTAGTAAAAATGTGTTTTTTTCCTAATATATCTTCTTTAATCATTAACCCAATTAATGAAAAATTTTAACATATGTAATTACTAGGTTAAAAAATTTACTAATTTTTGAGCTCTAGCTAGTATATTCATTATAGAAGGAAGTAATTAATTATTGTTGACATTTGGCTATAATTTATAGTTAAAGCTAAAAATATACGTGATATCTGGCCTAATCGGCAATATGTTATAATTTCTTGTTGCCTATATTAAATTTTACATATTTTTATTTTCCTTCATGGTTGCGTGGACAGAATGAAATTCAGTGGCTTTTGTTACTCCTCGGTGTGAGTGACTGGGAGCCACCCGAAGGCCTCCTTCTGCTCCTTCTTCTAGCTTCCTTCTCTTTTGCTGTGCTGTGAGTATCTTTCCCTCCAACTTTCTCCCTGTGTCTCTGGGCGACAATGTCATCCACCTCGCTCTGTTCATTACACTCCTCTACTGTCTCTCCTTCCCTCTCCTTGTCTCGATTCTCTCCTACTTCTTCTGCTTTATCTTACTCTGATCCATGTCTCTCTCTCCCCCGGCTTTCCCTCCAGACTCAACCTCTCCGCTCGCCCAACCTCTTCCGCGTTACACATTTGAGAATAAACCCAAAATCCAAGGTTGGTTTTTTTTTTTTTTATGTTTTTTTCGTTAAGCCACACTGGTTTTGCTTTATGATTCATTGATTCTTGTAGTGACATGCAATCATAGATTCATAGTCACGTATTTGATTGTTGATTATGCTCTGTTTTCTTTTCAAGACGGGTCTGAAATTGAATTGTTCGATGAACGAGCCATTGAAGGTCATGATATCAGGTGCGCCTGCATCGGGCAAAGGAACTCAATGTGAATTGATTGTCCAGAAGGTACTCGCTGCGCGTAATTTTTATACGATTTTGGGGTGCTTGAAGGCGTGCAATAGCTATGAAAAGCCTTTTCAACTGATTGTTTTAATTGGTTCTTTAGTTTGGATTAGTGCACATATCAACTGGGGATTTGTTGAGAGCCGAAGTCGCAGCTGGGTCAGAAATTGGAAACAAAGCAAAGGAGTACATGAATGCTGGTCGCTTGGTTCCAGATGAAATCGTGAACGCTGTAATACTCGAATTGCTTACTTAGAAGTTCCTTCCTAGTTGATTTTCGAAAGACTGAATTTGCTTCGATTTTTTGTAGATGGTGACAGCGCGATTATCTCGTGAAGATGCAAAACAAAAAGGGTGGCTTCTTGATGGATACCCTCGGAGTTTCGCCCAAGCAGAGGCTCTGGAACAAAACCAGATTAGGCCTGATATCTATATTGTATTAGATGTATGTGAACCGTCTCATGCTGCTATCGCTTCTGATTAATTGTTTTCTGATTATGCTTTCCTAAATCTTCATTCTTGCAAAAATTCTTCTGCAGAATCTTCGACTTTTCATATATTTTCTGCAATGTGGCGAACTCTTTTATTTCTTCGGCAAAATTATCGGCCTTTCTTGCTAATATAAACGTCCAATGCATCCTCAGCATCAACGGAGTATTATATTAACTGCTGCTATGAATGAGATTCATAGCTCTACAGAACAAATATTATATTGCTGCATCTTTCATTTTACATGTAGAAAGTCGGTGCTATTGCAGTGTTGAGTCCGTTGACTTATCGCTAGTGTTTTGATTTTCCAGAGTTACATTTTTCATTTAGATACTAATGAATAGAAGTAGGTCTATCTTCCTTGCTGAGTCAATAAGTTTTCTAATACTCAGGTTCCTGATGAAATTCTGATCGACAGATGTGTTGGCAGAAGGCTAGATCCAGTAACAGGGAAGATTTATCATATAAAAAGTTTTCCACCAGAGACTGAAGAAATCAAATCAAGGCTAATCACCCGTCCTGATGACACTGAACAAAAAGTATGATACAAATATATTAATTCTTGTAACCATCTCTGTAAGCAACTGAACATATGACATGTTTACAGCTTTGTGATTTTAGCAATAGAAACTGTTAATTATTTTTAGAGTAAATCACGCGATTCCAAAAATAGAAAGGAGACAAGTAACTTTGACAAAATTCAGGAGAAGTGTAACTTATCCTTATTTTCATTTTTCCCCCCCAAAAAATTGAGGAGTTATAAAGGATCAGTTCTTTGGCAAAAAGAAAAAAAATAAATAAATAAAGGATCAGTTCATGTAGAAGTAGCCTTTTTTAGTTGCTTTCTGATGCTTTCATTACCTTGCGGTGGCATTCTTAAATCATGCTAGCACGTATTAAGATCACTTTGATTTCCTTTTTTTCCTTTTTATTTTTAATTTACAAGCATAAGATATCCTAATTTCATCTTAGAGGAAGAGCATGATCCAACAATTAAGTAATCTATCTGGAGTGCCTTGTGTATAAATATATTTGATTCTTTTCAGGTTAAGTCCCGGCTAGAAATATATAAGCGAAATGCAGAAGCTGCTTCTTCCACTTACTCACCCATAACAAACAAGGTTCTTGCATCTTGTTAAATTTTATCTGTGTATCTTAACCAGATGAATCAGTGGGAAGTTTATTTACTAAACTATCTTTGGTTGACATGCAGATTGATGGAAATCGCCCAAAAGAAGTAGTTTTTAAAGAAATTGACTCTCTGCTATCACAAGTGCAAAATTACAAAGGGAAAATTATAAAACCAGGTCTGTATTTTGGACATTTTTTGGTTGCATAAGGTATCCATGAGATTATTCTATGAGAAGGCAGTCTATAGATTGACAATCTTGACATGCTATTTAGTATATTGTAACCTCTATTTTCTTTAATTATTTGCTTGTGTATGATATAGTGAGAGTACCCACTTACCTCCGTATCAACAGAACTTCTTAACGGAGTGCTTAATGCTTATAGCATTTTGGGCTTCAGATGTGGGGTTGATGTGCTACAGAAAAATGCGTGTAAGCTTTTTTTAAGATTATTTATTAATCAATTTATTGATTGATTTCTATGTATCAGAAAAGTCGACACCTGATATAAAGAAGGGGAAGGAATCATTAAGCCAGGTAGATGTTATAAATTGCGAGTGGTTCTTTTTTTCTTTTTTCTTTTGCATATTTTTCTTTAGTAATTCTATGATACCCTCTTTCCTTTATGATTTCTTATTTCCTTTATCTTGTTACAGGATAAGTGGAGAGGAATTCCCACTAGACTAAATAACATTCCCCATTCCAGAGAGATCAGGACATATTTCTATGATGATGTACTGCTAGCCACAGAGAGGGCTGTAAAAGATGGAAAAACTCGGTTGAAGGTTTGAAGTCGCCATCAGCTTTATATGTAATCTATAACCATGTTAATGCTTCATATCATTTCCATGAGTCTAAATCTATGCATTATCTTTGACCATTGCATTTTGGGTCCCTGAGTCCTATGCATAATATCAGATGTATAAAAAATTAAAATTAAATTATGACGATTCTTTTTGCTCACAGCATTCTTTTTTTCTCTGACGGACTATTAACATAACTGACTACTAGGTTTAAGTGTAGTATAGGAAGGTAATAAGAACATGGTATAGGAATAACATTATGTTGTTATATTGTTTAACACAATTATTGACAATGCTGACACGTACCTGATTTGTCATGCCAAACCAATTAGGTGGACATCAACATTCCCGAGCTGAACCCAGAAATGGTATGGAAATATTTTTTTCTCTTTATTTTCCCTAAGCTTTTCGTCACCTGACAATATCTTCTATGTGCAGGATGTTTATCGAATTGGTACTTTGATGGAACTTGTTCGAGCTCTTGCCCTTTCATTTGCTGATGATGGGAAACGTGTTAAGGTACCTAAACCCTTGTTCTAATATGAACTATTTTTGTCATTTGGAGAGTAATTGGATATCTATTATACAAGAGTTCTTATTGCTTAAACATAAAACCATCATTAACATTTCCTTGCAGGTTTGTGTGCAAGGGTCAATGGGAGAAGGTGCTCTTGCTGGAATGCCACTACAGCTGGCTGGAACCCGAAAGATTTTAGAGTTTATGGACTGGGGTGATTATGGGGCAAAAGGGACCTTTATTAAGATTGGTTCCATAGGTAAAATGATGAGCACAAACTTTTATGGATAATGGTGATTTAGATTCCATCTTAGCATTTGACATAACTTTGCTTCCCTCCATTTATTTGCATATGGTTATTCATGCGCCTGCGTTTAACTCAAGACATCCTGACATATTACTACTATGTGCGGAAAACAACGAGAGAATTACATTTTTACATCAGTCTGTACTCAGTACTGCTATATCAAAGCACTTGTTGTCTGTCTCTGACACAGTCACAAATGAACTGCAGACAGCTTTGTTTACATGTTTGTATTATAAATGGAATTATCCATATGGATTTTTCCTTTTGTTAAGCATGATCTAGTTTTACACAAAAAAGTACTGTATAACTTGTGAGTTTCCAATCTCAGGAGCTGCAGAGGTTGATGAGCAGGATGACATGTATATCTTGGTAGCTCCTCAAAATGCTGTGGGGAATTGTATTATTGATGTAAGGACACGAATGGAATTCTCATAAACATGTCCTGGAGACAGCATTTACTCTGCATTTTCTTAAAGGAACATGTTGTTTCTTTCAGCTTCATTTCAACTTCTTTTTCATTCTTTAATATTTCGGTGGTTAAATATACAGGATCTAAGAGCGATGACCGATGCTGCTAAACACAGGCCTGTTATCCTAATCAATGCTAGGCTTAAGGTTCAGTTCCTATTTTCCCGTTGCAATTTCTTTCCTGGGATAGTTGCGTGACTTGCAAATTCTTTTTAAGATCGTATTGATTTGTTACTGCTATTGATAAAGTTAACCTGATATTGATGAATCTGGTGCCAAGTCTTGAATTCATAAAATGCACAGTTGACCTAATCACATGGAATATGGAAGCCTCATGGTGTGCAAGTGTGAAATATCTGTGGTCCAGATATCTGAGTTTTATGCCGCAAAGTGCAACTGCATTTTAGTAATCTCCCTGCAACTATGGAAAACTGAAACATTTCTGGATTTCTTTGCAATCAGGATTTGCCAGGCTCGAGTGGTATAATGCAAGTAAGTGCTGAACCAGGAAGCTTAAAGCAAACGTTTTTTGGTTTTAAACATGATATTCTAACTTTGCCTTCTCACACAGACCATGGGACGAGAGCAAAGACTTGAGTATGCAGCATCATTTGAAAGTTGCTACTTCTTTCGGCTTCTCTATTATGCAGGAACTCAGTATCCCATAATGGGAGCTCTCAGGTTAGATGGGAATCTTTGAGATTTTAGCTTTTAAGGGTTTGAAAAAAGAAGAAATCATTGGACCAACTACCATCCATGTCTTGACTTGCTTCATGGTGTGGCATCTCAGAAAGAGAGCTTTTTTGTTTTGTCATTGTAAGTTAGAAAACTGTAGAAGAAATTATACAAAATACTTTTTAAGCTTTTGAGATAAACAAACCTGTAATTGAAGCTTCATCTTATTATGGCAAAAATTAATGTATTACATTTCGATTCTGGAAGAGAAAACTTGAACCCTGGAATTTCGGAGTCATAATGATGAGAGGGTTTGCCATGAGCGACTTTCATTCTATATCTAATGATGAAAGCTAATTCATTTACACAAAGAAAAGACTTCTGTGACAAAGCTCAAACTCATCAATTTTTACCTTGTAAATGCACTTCTTATGATTTAGGATGACTTATCCATTCCCTTACGAGCTTTACAAGAGGGTAGATGAATCACATCGAAAGGAGAAGTATGTCCTGCTGTCAACATTTCCACAAAGGCCTACTACCGATGAAATTAATGACGCATTCCAAGGAAAACCAAGGTAACATCACGCATGTCTAGTCCTCATTTGCCAAAATTTCCGACATCATTATCTTGACTTTCTTCCTTAAAATTAGAGCTATTAAAAAAAAAAAAGCATTCCATTTAATAGTTTCTTGAACCTCTTGCAGGGCTGGAGCTAGGAAAGCTTCTGGGATTTGGTTAGTAACATATCATCCTGAGTCTCAGTTTACAATAACGAAATTATTTCTTTTTTGATAGATAATATTTTAGGTGAATCCATTCTTTTCCTCCGTTGACACAGCCTGTCTCTTTCTTAGGGGCTTCTTGAGTGGCATTCTTTGAGCACAATGAAAGCATATGGACTGTTCCTAGTGGAAAGTAGAAGACACCGTAGCTCCTACGTTTCCATTAAGTCCACCTGATTTGTCATGAAGAGTGATGATATTTTGCTGAATAGTTTTAGGGAAGTGTCATAATCAGAGCTTGTACCGATTCAATCTGCAGTTTGCAACTGAGAGAACACGAGAGTTGAAAAAAGGGAAGAAGGTTTCCTTCTTCATATTATAAATGCTCTTGTAGCAACTTGTATAGAGGGAACTGCATTTATCATTTCTACGCTTTGACCAATTAGAGTTGGGATTGCGTAAGAAGTGAGGTATAATTAATTACTATAACCCTTGTACTCATTTAGAATATATATATATATATATATATATATATGTATATGATATATGCAACTTTGTTGGGACCTTATTCAATGGCTGTAATTGCGCCACCACAGTTATCTGTCATTGAGTTTCTTCATTTTCAAGACTTGACTTCTTCTTATCTCTTCTTTTATTTCTAAGGTTTGTATCGCATTCTTTTAGTTCTGACTTATCTTCTTCATTTGGTCCCACAAGAGCCAAAGTCTCAGACTTTAGTAATCTCTTTTATTAACATTGACGGCTGAATGCTACTTGCAACAGCCTCTTAATTAGCCCCTCTCTTCCCACATCACAGCGCCACCTTGATTAATGAATAATTAGGCTAAATTATTCTTCATGCTTATATAATTTTTAACTTTTTTTTAATGAGACAAATGTCATTAACATTCACAGATCGAAGAAATTGTACAATCACTAGTTGTTATACCCTTTTTCTGTGAGATTAGCGACAAATCTAGCAAATAATATTATTTTCAGTCTTTAATATAAGATCTAATTAATTAATTTGAAAAGATTGAAATTTTTTTTTCCAAACTAATTTAACTCAATTATGAATTGATATATTATAACTTAATATATAATCTAATGATACATATAATTATTTTACAAAAATCATACAACATATGCTATAATTAAGTAATCTAGTAACTTTTTTACTTTTTTTTGAAATAGTTAATTAAGTATTGTATTAAGAAATAAATGTAGTAGTATGATTTAGCAGTGCTTGGCTCCTTTCGCTAATTCCGATGTTGTAACTTCGGTTCTATCATCACCCACGGATTGACAAAAGATAGACAGACAACATGCCAAATTTTGCAAACAAGTAGATGCCGAATAATAAGCATCAACTCAGGTAAAAAAAAAAAAAGAAAAAAGAATAATAAGCATCAACATAAATGAGTATTTACTTCTCAAATACAAACACAAACATTTAGTTTTACTTTATACTCCTCACGTCAGATCGGATTCCTTGAGTCAGACGGGGAAAAAAATAAGAAGAAGAAGAAGAAACTAACATTATAAATATTTTAGCCATTGAAATATGCGCACACACACACGTATCCATAAAAATTTACCAGGGGATGCCCCTTGTCGCAATGCCAGTGGTATAATATTAATAATCGTATTTGTATAGTAACGCAAGTTGCAAGGAACTCGCAGTTTGACTTTGAACACTACCGGCTGCTTTCTGAAACTGACATTAAATGACAGAATTTAAAGATGTTCGTCTCATTCTTCTGCCCTTTCTGACCCGAATCAACTTGGTAGCAGCGTCTAAATAATCCATTTCCGAACACACAAACTTAAAGCTCTCTCCTTCAAAGCTGCCTCAGGTATTTAAGCAGTGTTGTCCCTGAGAACTGAGAAGCTAAAAAGAAGAGAATTTGTGGACATGGCAGGAGGGTCTTTTGCAGGAGGCGGTGGTGTGGCCAAAGAGAGGGCAAATCAGTACAAAGGCAGAGTTACAACTTATGTGGTCATTGCTTGTATTGTTGCTGCCACCGGTGGTTCCCTCTTCGGCTACGATATTGGAATCTCAGGTTCCTTCTTGCTCCTTCTGAGTTCTGATTCTCAATTTTCATTGTTATTGCTTGAAGTTAAAATGGAAGGAAATTGAATTCAATATCTGATTTGCAGGTGGGGTTACTTCCATGGATGATTTCCTTGAGGATTTCTTCCCCACAGTGTACAGAAACAAGGGGCACGCACAAGAGAACAACTACTGCAAGTACAACAATCAAGGCCTTTCAGCATTCACCTCTTCTCTTTACATAGCTGGTTTAGTTGCATCTCTCATGGCTTCTCCGGTCACTAGAAAGTACGGACGGCGAGTCAGTATAATCGCCGGTGGTATCAGCTTCCTCATTGGTTCAGCTCTCAACGCCTCAGCTGTTAATCTCGCAATGCTCCTCTTGGGTCGAATCATGCTCGGTGTTGGCATTGGATTCGGAAATCAGGTATATAAATATCAGCTTCTTCTTCCTCTACACAGAATATCTTCACATTTCACACATTCTAATACAACCTTTGCTTTGAAGGCTATTCCTCTGTATTTGTCAGAGATGGCACCGACCCACCTGCGAGGAGGTCTGAACATGATGTTTCAGGTAGCGACAACGTTTGGGATTTTTACAGCAAACATGGTAAATTATGGAACACAGAAGATTAGACCATGGGGATGGAGGCTGTCTCTAGGGTTAGCAGCAGTGCCAGCTCTTTTGATGACGGTAGGAGGGATATTCCTTCCTGATACACCAAACAGCTTAATAGAACGAGGATTAAAAGAGAAAGGAAGAAAACTTCTGGAAAGAATCAGAGGGACGAAGGATGTTGAAGCAGAGTTTCAAGATATGATCGAAGCAAGCGAGTTTGCAGAGTCCGTGAAACACCCTTATCGGAACATTCTGGAAAGGAAGTACAGGCCAGAGTTGGTGATGGCCATCTTCATGCCGGCGTTTCAGATTCTGACGGGCATCAATACGATTCTGTTCTATGCTCCGGTGTTATTTCAGAGTATGGGGTTCGCCAGAGACGCGTCACTGTACTCGTCGGCGTCGACCGGTGGCGTTCTTGCTCTCTCAACCTTCATTTCGATTGCTACAGTAGATAGATTGGGAAGACGACCTTTGCTTATCGGCGGTGGGGTGCAGATGATCACGTGTCAGGTACCAATCAATGAAAATGAATATCCCTTGTTTTTTTTTTTTTGGTTGCCAACGAATATCCACTTGTTATTTGCCTGTATTTTTATTAATTAAGCTGATAGCATATAATAAAATTCTTTGTTAAAATTTCAGATATTTTAAATGTATCTTATCAATAAAATTATCTGGATTGAAGGGAGTATTTGTTTATAATTTAAATTATTATCCCATATTAATAGTATTTTTGATTTTACAAGACCTTTGCAATATATATGGAAAATAATAAGTTTTTTTAAAAATAAAGAATCAGTACATTTTTATTATTAAATATTAATTTTTTTACGTAAATATTAATGGTCACAATTTAAATTATTGACTGTTTATCATTAATATAATGAGAGACTGATATTATGATTGAATTGCATATTATCGTACTAATCAAGATTTAATAATTTTCAAAATTAAGATAATTTTTTTAAAAAAATATAAAAGTATTGAAAAGCCTGATAAAAATTTCCTTTCAATAATTTAAACATGTTTCTTTCTAATACTTCAGATAGTAATTTTCATGCCTCCTTCTAAAATATTTTCTTTAGCAAATTAAAAAAAACAAGGGAAAAGAGAAGATTCAGCCATTTTCATGCCTCCTTCAAGACTTGTTTCTTTAGCAATTGGCCAAAAAAAAAAAAAGAGGAGGAAAGAGAAGACTCAGCCAACAAAATTTTAGTCTTAATAGTCTCTTAAGGTCGCCCTGGTCGTGTGAGCCTTGGAAACACAACTCAGTTTTTGTTTGTTTTCTTGGGGCCAAACGAATGACTCAATTATCATTTTACTTTTTTTTGCAAGCAAGCAGACAAAAAAAGTAACAGACAGGGCCCGGGCCTAATTTTTTTATACTCCTTCTTATCTTTAATATAAAAACTAATTAATTAATTTAAGTAAATTAAAAAAATTAGTTAAGTTAGTTATTCGTAATAAATAAGTATTATATTTTCTAAAATATTCTTACTATCCAAGTGTATTAACTAAAACTACCATTTGATGCGATCTTTAACATATGAAATTCATATAAAGACTATTTTGAAAAAAAATTAATAAATATAAAAAACAAATTGGATTGGGTATGATCAAAATGTTAAACTATTTTTTATATTAAAGAGGGAGGAAGATAGTAAGCTATTTCCGTGAGCTGACTAGTTGTTAGGAAAATCTGATCCAGGATCATGTCTACTTACAAGTCAGTGTATCTTTTTCGTAAGATAACCAGATATCCTACAATGGGATCTGAAGTTCTCTAGAAATGGTACAATCTACAAAAGCAAAGACTCTTAGAACTGTTTGATAAGCTTTACAAGAAGATCCCGCAAATGTGCAGTTAATTGTTATTGACTCCCAGAATTTCCCATGAACAGATAATTGTGGCCATAATCCTGGGGATCAAGTTCGGGGCTGACCAACATCTGTCCAAAAGCTATTCAGTATGGGTTGTGGTTGTGATCTGTCTGTTTGTGTTGGCTTTTGGATGGTCATGGGGCCCACTTGGTTGGACAGTCCCAAGTGAGATATTTCCATTGGAGATCAGATCAGCAGGCCAGAGCATCACAGTTGCTGTAAACCTTCTGTTCACTTTCATAGTTGCTCAGGCCTTCCTTTCCCTCCTCTGTGCTATGAGGTTTGGGATCTTCCTCTTCTTTGCTGGCTGGATTTCATTAATGACTCTCTTTGTTTTCCTCTTCTTACCTGAAACTAAGGGAATCCCCATTGAAGAGATGTCACTTATGTGGAGAAGACACTGGTTCTGGAAAAAGATTCTGCCTGCAGAATCACAAGTTTAGTCCCAAGATGCTAAAATGAATACTTCCATCAGTTCCATGACTCATATGATGTAGCTTGATTTTTATTCTGTAGAATTCAGAGACAATTTCTATCTACTGTCATGTATACCAAAGTACACATTGACTTTTCACAGTAAATCTTCTTCTGGGGTGTTTGGCATTTGAGAAAAGTACTTTTAAAAAGTAGTTTTTTACAAATCGAAACAAACTCATTCACATATTTACTTCGTATATTGTAAAATCACTTTTGAAATCATGATTTGGGTTCCATTCAAACACCCCTATACTGATCAGGCACAAGAAAACATGTCATTTATGTGGAGAAGACACTAGTTCTGGAAAAAGATTCTGCCTAAAGAATCGAAACTGCATCCCCAAGATGATGGAATAAAAACTTCCATGGACTCATCTGACGCAGCTTGAAGAGTCCATTCTACAGAATTCAAATACAATTTCTCTCTACTATCATGTATACCAAAATACACATTGAGTCTTCATAGTAAATCTTCTAACAAATCCTAAAACTCAGATTATGCGCTGATCAGACAGAAGAAAGAAGGGCATGAATTTGCACCGTGTTTCAGGCAGAAACTTGACATGAATTTGCACAGCATAAAATAAAAGCTAAGGAGCAAACTAATTCTTTTATTACATCAGCGTCAAATATACATTGATATGGTATGAGTATGATGCACACACCCAAAAGAACCAGTTACAACAAATGAAGACCTAAAGAAAACAAAAGAGCACAACTCAAATTCACTACTCAAATTTGCTTCTTTCCTATGAGTCTATAAAACTGTAAGCTAGCACAAATTATAACAAAAACTAAAGAACCTGCAAGTTGACCACGTGTTCTCACTCAACAACCGAAGGAAGCTTGTTGACACCTTGTGAACAAACAACCATCAAGTCACTGATGGTCGTAGCTTCTTCCTCAGCAACCGCGGGACTGGAACCAAACTTGGAGACGGCGAAGCAT
Organism: Neltuma alba; assembly: GCF_004799145.2. Classification (NCBI taxonomy): domain Eukaryota; kingdom Viridiplantae; phylum Streptophyta; class Magnoliopsida; order Fabales; family Fabaceae; genus Neltuma; species Neltuma alba. Next base: position 50,823 of record NW_021636113.1, read on the forward strand.
GAAAAGCGGGTCCTGCATATTTCTCTACTTCCGAATCAACCTGAACGTGGTTCTGCATCGTCTCCGGGATCCGACCCGGCCGATCCGTCGATTCTAAGACCAAATCGAGATCTTTCTCGTTCTTGGCCTCCGCGCTATGCTTCTCACTGGAAGCACCGACCGCTAAGCACCCGCTATCAAAAATCAACTTCTCGCCTCGCTTGAGGATTTTGACGTCACCCTTGACAAGGTTTGGGCCCGGGGATTGATTGCAGAGGCGGCTCTGACATCGATCATGGTGCATGGCCTGAACAGCGATCGGACTTTGCAATCGCCGGCGACTATGGTAACCACAGTTACGTTGAGAACTTTTTCGTAGCGTGGCTGGTGCGGAGGCTTCACGGCGAAAGCGATGTTGAATACTCTTGGCTTGTAAACGAAAAACTTCGGTGCCCATTGACACAGAACGAAGAAAAGCTGTGGAAGATTTCTGAGCAGTACTTCTCGCCAGAGAGATCTCCCCTAAAGTTCTTGGTAAGTTCGTTATCCTGTTTATACATTAGCTGATGATTGTTGGGAGGAACATTATATTTTATTTATTATAAAATATTTTTAATTTCATATGATTGATATTTTCAATTCACATTCCTTAAATCATAGTATAATTCATTATTAATTTTAGATAATTTACGGGACATAAAATCGATAACGATTGATTTGAAGATGGGGTTCAAACTTATAAAAAATGTGATATGTGTAAACTGATTTCTTTATTTTATCTACTAAATAATAATAGAATATACTACTGATATACTACCTCCGATCCTTAATATAAGATCTTGTTTGACTTTTATTTTGGTCCTAAATATAAGACCCTAATCCACTTTGTCTCTCATATTAATGTATTTTTTTTTCCAAAGTAATCCTTATAATAATGATAGTTTTAAATAACAAACTTGATTAGCAAGGATATTTTAGGAAAAATAACACATATTCATTATAAATAACTAGCTTAACTAAATTTCTTAATCTCTTCAAATTAGTCAACTGGGTCTTATAATTATGACCAAAGGTAGCATAGTAATTTTATGAGACTAAATTAAAAATGAAATTTATATAGAGGATCAATTTTTTTTTTTGAATAACGTGTCTTTAAATTAAGCAAAACAATTACAATAGCGAATAAACTAGTTTTTGTCTTGAAAAAAAACTCATAATTAAATTACTTAGGAGATTATTTTGTTGTCAATGTGAATTGCCATTGCAATTTCTTTCTACAACGACAAGCTACTTTCAGAATTACTATCTATTTCAATATCTCAATTCACATATACGCAAAATCAAATAAAAATCTCTCGTGTCTTGATATTTTGTGTTATTTTTTCAGTCCTAAGATATATATATATATATATATATAAAGTAGGCGTATTTTGCATATTAATAAAGTAAAATTGGTGACTAGGAATAAAATGCAAGGAATATTCTGTACTATGGTGATGGGTTGGCAAAAAATGCGAGGGGAACATTTTTGGATGACAAAAAAAACGAATATAGCATGCCAAATTGATTTTCCCATATTCAGAAAGCAATATCATTTGTCTGTATATATATTTTCAAACTAGACGTTTTGTATTTACTCCTATTTTAGGTTTTAGCAAGAGTTTTTTCTCTATTGGTTTATTCAATGTTTTGATAGGAAAATGGGTTGGCTAGATTGAGAGACTACTCTCAATCTCATATATATCCTTTTTAATTTACTTCTCCGATCCTAAATATAAGACCTTTATACACACTAATATAAGGATTTTATATTTATGACCTGAAGAGTATTTTATAATTTTTTGCAATTGAATTTTCTTCTTCAAGTTATGTGCTAAAAAATTTAATTAATTATAAGATTCCTGACAAATTCTTCTTCAAATAAAACTTCCAAATATCAATTCAAATAATATAAATTCATAGGTCTTAATTATAAATAAGATATTTTAAGTTTTAAATGCAACTCTCAGCATCGATATTTATAATTCATTTTTTACCAAAAAACAAATAACTTTTATTAATTTAATTTTTTTTAGGATAAAATGTCATTCTTCTTTTATAATATTCATATATTTTGAGTAAGTAATCGTAATCTAGAATTCAACCTTAATTCAAAGGGCCTATTTTCCCTAGAAAAGCTTGCATCTTGCTAACTTTTCTTCCTAATCATTTCCCTTTCTCCCCATCCATTCCCCTCGTCACATTTCTACATGTAATTTGAATTCTTCATTACTCACCACACTTCATCTTATTTTTTTAGGGTGATTTAAAGTAAAGTACATTTAATAACATGTAGATGTTATTAAAAAAAGGTTTGATTGTGTTAATGTGTTATTAAACTTTCACTTACTAGAACAAAATGATAGTTATCTTATTAGGTGATTTAAAGTAAAATACATTTAATGACATGTAGACGTTATTAAAAAAGGTTTGATTATCTTAATGTGTTATTAAAAGGGAAAATCCCAAAAAAGTGACTGTTGAATTTTAAAATGACAAATCAGGAATTACTACAAAAATATGTTGTTATTTGCTTTGTAAGTGTATTCATTTTCTTTATAAGTGTAGTAACCAATACTGATTTGTCATTTTGAAATTCAACAGTCACTTTTTTGGGATTTTCCCTTATTAAAATTTCTTTTTTTTTTTCTTTTTTGGTTGGAAAAGAGAGCCCAAGCCCAAAAATAAAAGTCAAAGCATCAACCTGGATCAACAGGATTTAGCCTTACACAGTCCATATCCGTGATTGCATCTGCAACTCTATCACTTTCCACTAGTTTCATTAAGAGTGGAGAGACATCCTCCATGTGGCTCCAGCTATCCTATTTCACAAAACTGAGTTTTGTCATTGCATCAGCATATTAGTTTGCAGTTCTTTGAACAACATGAATCCTAACCATCCAATGTCTCACCAAGAGCTCAAAGATACCCTGGATTAAGTTGCTCAAGAAACTATCTTTAATCTCTTTCCCTTTCAATTTCTTCGCTAGCTCCTCTGAATCCACCTCAAGCACTAACCTTTTAACTCCCAAATCCCATGCAAGCTCCAGACTTCTCTTCACACACCAAGCCTTTGTTTCAAAGGCATCATAAAAACCCACCTGTTTAGCAAAACCACTAACACACTGTCCCGCATCATCACAGATTAATGCCCCACGTCCTGAAACCCCAAGATTTCCTCTACAAGAACAAAATGATATGTCCCAAATTCGGGGGTGTGAATTTATTTGGCTAAACAACAACTAAAGTAATTGGAAATTGGGGGCCTAAGTCTGTTTTAAGTTAAAGGAAATGGAATGTGCTTTTGGTATCAGCTTAATCTTTTGCCATAATGGTTAGCATTTCTTTCTTAGAGTTTGATATTATAGCTTGCACGGTTTGAATCACACTTTCATTAAAAATAGTTAGAGGAAGGAAATCATACATTTAGGTTTTAGGGTTAGAAATTGTACAAGATAAAAATAGAATATTTGTCTTTTAGAAGAAATGTGCAACAACTTTATTAAAAATGTTCAACATGTCAAATTGCAAGAAGTAGGTCATCCCAATATCCTTATGTTTCCACAGACATAGAGTTTTCAGGGACCATTTATAGAAGCAATTCCAGTCATATTACCTTAAAAGCTAACGTTGATGGTCTAAAACTAATATAATTAGGCCTCACTTTCTCTGATAAGAATGGTAATTTTCTTAACTTTGGAACTTGTGCAAAGTTTTTTGTTTGGCATATAAGCTTTAGAAAATTTGATCCCTTAAGAGACTCATATAACTCAGCTTCAATCACATCTTTAAGGGTTAATGGGATAAATTTTCAAAGAAACAACCAAAAAGGAGTGGAAGCAGCAAAATTTAATAGACACTTAACCTTTTCTAGCATGACTTTGAATAAAGGTTTGCATTGCATTACTTGTCACATATAATCAATTTCAGTCCAATTAACTATTTTTGAAATAAAAAATGAACCTGGTTTTGATACCACTTGGTAAATTGGAATGCAGTGAAAGAGAAATGAACTTGATTCTGATAACACTTAATGTAGGACGGGAAGGCAAAAAAGATAATAAAAAAAATAGAGAAGGAAAAAATAATAAGAGAGATTAGAGAGGGAGAATAAAAGCAAGAATAAGGAGAAAGATTGGACTAATAGAGAGAGAAGAGATTAGGCATGAAAAGCAAAATGATGCGCATGCTATCTATGATGCTTTAGACTTAAGAGCATAGAAGAAGTCATTTACAATTAATTTATCAAATTCAGCTTTAGAATGTTCAGAAAAGAACTTCTTATAAAAATATGTAAATGCATCCCAAAGTAATTTATTTAAATAGCACATAATCAAGGGTTGAATGTCATAAAAAATTATGAAATGTTTCATTGCTAGCTCTAAAAATCAAGCCATTATTTTTGGAAGATTTTGAGCTAAAACAAGAAGAAATTTTTTTCTTTTAAACCAATAGCAAGAAATTTTATTTAGAAACTAAATTAAAGTATTAAATATTAAATATTTTTGTCGTAGTTTGGATTTTTTTTTTGCCAATTTTTGTTACAAACGAAATTAACCCACAAAAAAGACAAAAATAGAAGCAATAACAAAATTAATGTATAATAATAAGAAATGACATAATTTAAATATAACATTAAACTATAAAGAATTTAGAGATCACAAAATTATATGAAAAATGACAACAATGAAATTCCAAAATAATGGGAGAGAGGCCACTAATTGGAGAATCTAGGGACAATTTATTTGGGTCAAACGATCAAATATTAATATTTTTTTTTTTGATAAAGTAAATGTAAAGCTCTCCATATTTATATATGATCGGCCTCTTGACAGCTGACAAGACCAGACTCTTTAGCTTTTTAAGCAATCCCACTCTTACCTTACCTGCCTAATTGTTTCCACATGCTTATCCTTTCATCCAACTTTCAATTATTTTGACTGTCTCTCTCGTCTGCCTTCCAACTACAATTCTCTTCCCCATTGCTTCACCAGCTCCTTGTACTCCTAGTTATGTGCAATATAAAATACTCAATTATAAGACTCGGTTTTAAAATTTACAAATTCTAAGGACATAGCTGAAGTTGGTTGATTTTTTTTCATTTTTCTGAATTCTACCCTTAATTAAATGCAATGATTTATGCAATTACAAGTACTCCATGCGGTTTAGTAATTTATCAGGAATTTCTACAGTAAAATTCTGAAAAGAGCCTTGTAAAAGAGAGAGAGAGAGAGAATAAATCTTATATTTTTAGAAAAAGCACCCATCTTTTAACTTCGTGTAATGTTTTATTTTAGTCTCTTTAGTTTTATATAAGTGATTTTTTTAGTCTTCTAACTCTTGCTCTATTAGTTTGGTTAACAAAAACATGTCGACGTTAACATTTTAAATGACAAATGCTAAAATATAAACTTAATTTCTTAAAATAACAATGTTAGTCAGGGTGAGATGTTTAATAAAATATTTTATAAAGTTAAAAGACCAGATTAAAATATTGTATAGAGTTAGGTTACTAAATATATACTTTTGCTTTTATTTTTATTTTAATAAGACATAGTTAACTTGGTTGATAATAGAAGTCAAGTATAAATTTTTGCATACAAAAGCAATGGTCTTTTTAAATTAGACCCCAAATGGAGAAAGAGATCAATCCAATCAACCCATCCAATTTTGCTTTTTCTTTACCGCAATCTTAAAAAGATGTGAAGTTGAAGAGCCCCAGGCCACACGGTCTCTGCTCTTCACTTTCCTCATCCTCTTTTTTCTAACGTTTGTTTGGGGAAATTTCCACTCTCTAATACTTTATGCTCCAATCATTTCGCGGGCATCTTACTTTGAGGGATTCTCCCTTTTTTTTTTTTAATATTCAATTTATACCATTTTGGATTTTATGAGGTACATCATCGTCATGTTAGTTAATAAACAAAAATAAGAATACAAGGATGGCATATTAATCTTACAAAATTGGAACATGTTATTTTTTTCCTTACTTCTCTTTACTTTTTTGATCCAAACTTTGGATCCACTCAGTATTTTGCCTTTTGATTTTTGATAAACTTTATGTTAATTCGTCAAAATTTTCCCTATTATTAAGGGACCGTAAGTAAAAGGAATACTAAGATTCATGCTGCATCAAACTTCGGATTAATGAGAAGCCACCACATTTTGCCCTTTTACAAAGTATTCGAACTATAGACTGTCTTTGAAAGAGATTGATCTTTTCCGATTTGACTGAGTCAAAGTTCTAAACTTAAGCTTTGTTGGGATGAAAAATTCATTTAGAAGTTGATTAAGAAGGCAAAATGGCAATTCCAGTGGAGGATTTTGATTGAGCAAATAAGAGATTATGTATGATGAAGGATTTGAACATCATATTTAAGCACATCTATCTCGAGGATAACGTACTATACGCTAACTAGATTGCTAGATGAGGACACGAAAAAAGGTTATTTGTTCAACTATCTTGGACATTCTACAGTTCTGGCACAACATATTATATCAGTTTCAAATTATAGATGACTCTTAAAATTTGGATAAAATCAAGGGCCTTGTGTGGTTTCCTGGAGACTGATGAAGCTGTAATGTACATTAGTAGTCACGGGATCACTGTGAAAGTCTCAGAAAGGCAACTGAATCCAATGGAAAAGCACAAAACACTGTTCCTCATAACTTCATGGAACAGACAATATTTAAAGTTATCGTCGTAACATTTGTCTGCTTATAGAAACAGTGACCGGTATTTTGGAGCATTCTCTATCTCACTTGTTTCATGAAAAGAGTCACTCACAAGATTATTCAGACTCTGAGGATGCCCTTTGAGTTGTTGTTTGCTATTGCACGTGCCATCATCATGCCTCCTTTAATGCTTTTAACTTCTGAAATAAGACTGACATACTGTTAAACCAGATATCATTAAGTTAGAGATAAGATTGAGAGTTATGAGTATCATATGCAGTGTTTATAGTTAACTGCATAAACAAAAATATCTACTTTTTTTTTTTTGGTTAAAAATTATTATGTGACGGACTGACAGGATTGCTAGCTATTCCAATTTAGCCGAAAGTGTTAATTAAAGCATCAAAACGTTAATATTTTCATACATGTAAAGGGACAAAGGCAGTTCCCATCATAATTTAAAGAGGGGGGAAAAAAAGAAAAGGAAACTCTACTTTATATCACAGTTTCACAAAGCAATGTTGTTTTTATATGTTCCCTTGCAGCCACCTGCTCCTGTCATTTCAATTGTTAAAAGCTTGGCTTGTGTATTTGTCTAAATGTACTTGGTTTTATATATTCTCCTGGCTCATCTTCTCCGTTAAGTCACCAAAAAATAAAACTTTCTGATTATACCTGTTACTGCATGTAGATCAATGCATATGGAATTTCTATTCATCTTACTTCCCTAAGCCGGAGTCATATGCTATAGTAATATTCCCTTCATATGCTTTTTGTCCCCATTAATAGTACACCATAATATTGACCTGCAAAATGAACTATAGCTTTGAAAATAATGTTTCAACAAACATGAATACAGTGAATATCACATGGTAAAAAGACTTGAAATAAATTACACTTGATTTAAGAATAAATTTTTCTGGAACTGATATTCAAACTCAGAAGCAGATGAAATTTTAGGGTGAAATCATAAAATTGCAAGTTTATAACGACTCCATGTCCTTATCACCAAGATTTACCAACCATATCCCTCGAAGTTAGAGAAATTTGATTTGGTTGATGATTTTCTGAGTCCAACGGGAAGAGAACAAGCTACAAAGCCATAAATGTTCTTCATACAAGGACATAGACAGGGACGAATTTTGATGCATGTCCCACTGATGGTTTTATTTTTCATTAAACAATATTTAAATGAGCCATGCATGAATTCCCAATTTCCCACTTATTGGATTCTTTCAAGCAAAAAAGTTAGGAAAAGATGATTTCAGATTTGAAGGCTTTATTCCCTAATGGCGAACACCATCCAAATAAAAAAACCCACCAGGGTCCCCCCAATAATATTCTTGTATCAGCTATTCATTAATAGTCATTCTCTTCTTTTAACTCCAAATTGCTCATTCATTTGGTCTCTTTTTTCTCTATTCCCCATGCATTTCCTCATCCAGCAATAACACAGCCAAATATACATATTTTTTTCACACTGACACACCATCTCCCTTTGCTAGTCCTTCCAGTGTCCCTCCCTCTTTCTCTTTCTCTTTCTCTTTCTCTTTCTCTTGGGCTCTTCAAGTTCCAATGGAGATTTTTAAATGTTTTCACTTCAGTCTCCTTCTTGCTACTTTTTCCGTTTTCTTCTTGGCAGTTTCAGCAATGGACCCTTATTCTGATGCACTCCTGAGCCTGAAATCTGAACTCGTGGAAGATGAAGACAGTTTACGTGACTGGGTGGTGGTGCCTTCGGGAGGAAACTCAACTGGGAAATCCAATGCTTGTTGTTCTTGGTCTGGAATCATGTGTGATAAAGACTCAAAAATTGTAACCTCCATAGACTTGTCCATGAAGAAACTGGGAGGTGTAATGTCAGGAAAGCAATTCAGTATCTTCACAAAGCTTGAATATCTCAACCTCAGCTACAATTTCTTCTCTGGGCAACTTCCTGTGGAAATTTTCAACCTCACCAGTCTAAGAAGCTTGGACATAAGCAGAAACAACTTTTCTGGTCACTTCCCAGGTGGGATTTCCAGCCTTAAAAATTTGCTTGTACTTGATGCCTTTAGCAACAGCTTTTCCGGGCCATTGCCTGCTGAACTTTCTGAACTTGAAAATCTCAAGGTCCTTAATCTTGCTGGGAGCTACTTCAAAGGACCAATCCCATCTGAATATGGTTCCTTTAGAAGCCTTGAGTTTATTCATCTTGCAGGTAATCTCCTCTCTGGGAAGCTACCTCCAGAACTGGGTAATCTCAAAACAGTAACCCACATGGAAATTGGCTACAATTCTTACCAGGGTTCCATTCCGTCTGAGTTAGGTAACATGAGTGAACTCAGGTATCTTGACATTGCTGGTGCAAATCTATCTGGCCCAATACCAGAGCACCTCTCCAATCTCACAAATTTGCAGTCACTTTATCTGTTCAGAAACCAGCTCACGGGATCAATTCCAAGTGAGTTTAGCAAGATCAAGTCACTCACAGATTTAGATCTTTCTGACAATCTCATCTCTGGGCCCATTCCTGAAAGCTTCTCAGAGTTGGAGAACATGAGGCTGCTAAGCCTCATGTACAACGACATGAATGGCACTGTTCCTGAAGGCATAGCACAACTTCCAAACTTAGAAACTCTTCTCATTTGGAACAACTACTTCTCTGGATCACTTCCACAGAGCTTGGGGAAGAACTCAAATCTCATGTGGGTGGATGTTTCCACAAATAATTTTATAGGCAGTATACCACCAGACATTTGTAGGAGAGGAGTACTATATAAGCTGATTTTGTTTTCAAACAGATTCTCGGGCAGCCTCTCACCATCTCTCTCAAATTGTTCTTCACTTGTTCGTCTTCGCTTGGAAGATAACCTGTTCACAGGGAATATCCCTTTGAAATTCAGACATCTTCCTGATATATCATATGTTGACCTATCCAGGAATAAATTTCTTGGTGGGATCCCCTCAGATATTTCCCAAGCTATCAAGCTTACTTATTTCAATGTCTCCAATAATCCACTATTAGGAGGCACCATCCCTGCAAAAACATGGTCTTTGCCACTTCTGCAAAACTTTTCAGCCTCCTCCTGTGGCATTTTAGGAAATCTTCCTCCATTTGAGTCTTGCAGATCAGTCTCTAGCATTGAGCTGGATAGGAACAACTTGTTTGGGACGATCTCATTTGCCGTTTCAAATTGCAAAAATCTTGAGAATATAAAATTATCCAACAATAATTTATCCGGTCCTATACCTGAGCAGCTTGCAAGCATCCCTGTTCTTGGTGTTGTAGACCTATCACACAATAACTTCAATGGTCCTATACCTGCAAAGTTTAGCACTTGTTCGAGCTTACAACTTCTTAACGTGTCTTTCAACGACATCTCTGGTTCAATTCCCAAAGGAGAGTTATTCAGATTCATGGATAACAGTGCATTTATTGGGAATCCAGAGCTATGTGGAGCACCTCTACGACCGTGTTCTGATTCAGTTGGAATATTTGGAAGTAAAGGCACATGGAAGCTTACAAGTGTAGTGCTATTGTGTGCAGGATTGCTTATATTCCTTGTCGCAGCCTTAGCTTTTGGAATTGTTTATTTCAGGCGAGGAGTTAAAAGCCAATGGAAGATGATTTCATTTGTTGGGCTCCCTCAATTCACAGCAAAAGATGTCTTGACAAGCTTCAACACCACGGAGTCAAGAGGCGTGGCAGCAACACCATCACCATCAGTTTCAAAAGCTGTTCTGCCAACGGGAATACCAGTTTTAGTGAAGAAGATCGGATGGGAAAAGAGGAACATAAAAGCAGTGTCAGAGTTTATAGCGCGACTAGGAAATGCAAGGCACAAGAATTTGATCAGATTACTTGGGTTTTGCTACAACCAGAATCTAGCTTATATTTTATATGACTACTTACCCAATGGGAACCTGGCAGAGAAAATTGGGATGAAAAGGGATTGGGCAGCAAAATTCAGAATTGTGATTGGCATTGCTAAGGGACTTTGCTTTCTTCATCATGACTGTTACCCAGCCATACCCCATGGAGACTTGAAGTCTAGCAATGTAGTATTTGATGAAAATATGGAACCCCACTTGGCAGAATTTGGCCTCAAGCATGTGTTGAATTTGAGCAAAGGTTCATCTCCTGCCACAACTTCCAGCTGGGAACCAGGTATGAAAAATAAGATCTTTTCCAATTTCCATTCCTTTTATATTGCAGTGAGCTGGTGTATCAATTTAAGTTGTCATGACAACTCATTCACACCAAAATCAAGGGATTCATGAGAAAATTTCACACAACCATGAAAGACATGAAACTTTGCTTTAAACACAGCATCAATTTATTTAGGTTAGACAATTACTCAAACACTTGCAAATCATTTCTTCAATATACTATGAAGAGAAAGCAGGCATAACTAGTGAGTATGGTCTATTTTTTGACAGCAGAATCTAATGAAGCCATGAAAGAGGAATTCTACGCCGATGTCAACAAATTTGGTGAGATGATTGTGGAGATTTTAACCAATGGAAGGCTGACAAATGCAGCAGCTAGCATACACAGCAAACCAAGAGAGGTTCTTTTGAGAGAAATTTGCGATGAAAATGATGTGAGTTCTGCCAGTTCACTGCAAGAGATAAAAATGGTTCTTGAAGTGGCTTTGCTTTGCACCAGAAGCAAGTCAACAGATCGCCCATCCATGGGAGATGCCTTGAAGCTTTTGTCAGGGTCAATGCCTCCGGAGGATCACAAATATTAAGATACAGATATTCTTAAGTAGATTTGATTGTTACACCTGCCAATGAGAAATCGACATTCAATGGAATTCACCTCTCATATGCCTAAATGTCCATTTATCATTGGCTGGATACACCAAGTCAGCTTTAAAACTTCTCACATATATATATATATATATATATATTCATTTTGAAACATAAGAAGTTTGAATGTGTGTAATTAAATGAGTTTGTAAGTTGTATAATATATATCATAATTACCTTGGTGTGCCATATTTTTATTGTGTGTTTGAAGGAGATCTTCTTGCTATTGCTGGGCTCAAAGTTGATTCTTTTAAGAATTTGTTGCGCATCCGAACGAAGCAATTCTAATTCAAAAAGGCAGAAGAAGAAGAAGAAGAAGAAGCTATACAAATGGGGTTGCGAGAATGACCTCATTACCTTCTTGCTGCTGTTAACTTCCTATTTTCTATTGAAAACAGAAGCAGGTTAGGTATTGTTTTTCTGAAAAACTGGCGGTGCTTCATTCTATAACTTTCTGCTTTTGACGAACATGAAATTCAACAACACCGAGTTTGCAGTGCTCTCTGAAATATCGTCACTTGAACGCTCATGACTAGAAAATAATATGTTCTTCTGTAAAAAGAGTTTTATATGAGATAGTGCTTTCAGTTTTTAATATAAAAGTTAGTTAAGCAATTTGAATAGATTAAAGAAATTAGTTATGTTAGTTATTTGTAATAAATGAATGTTGTATTTCTTAAAATATCCTTACTAATCAAGTATATGGGTTAAAATTATCATTATTACAAGGACTGTCTTGAGAAAAAATAGATAAATATTAGAGACAAAGTGGATAAATATTTTATATTTAAGATTAAAATAAAAGTCACATGAACTTTTATATTAAGGATCGGAGATAGTATATGTTTATCATAATTTAATTTAAAAATATATTAATAAAAATAAAATCATTTTCTTCTTATAAACATGCATATACTCTTTTCTTTTTATAATTTAATATTATTCGACCTTTTTATATCCATTGTTATTTTTTTATCTCTGTACTTAAGATGTTCAAATATAAACTATAAAAAATACACACACAAAGCTTAGCTATATTGCTCTTTTTTTTGGGTAATAAGCTATGTTACTCTTGATTTTATAATAGGGAAAACCATATTGGAGGTACTTATACTTTTTTTCAATTTTCAATTTGATACCTATGTATTTTTTGTTTTTAACTAAATCTTTATTTTTCCTCTATTAACATCATTAATCCTTATGTAGAGACTAAAAATATCAATAGAACAAAGTTATAAGAGCCAATGTTGCTAAAAAGATAAAATTAAATGTTTAATTAAAAGAAAAAAACACATAGGTACCAAATTAAAAATTGAAAGAAAGTATAGATACTTCCAATATGGTTTTCCCTTTTTTAATATTCATCTTGTTTCTTCGTGCAACGGCCGGACCCGGTCCAAGGCCCAAAAGAGTTGGCAAAAACCGAAGAAAAAAAACTAGTGACACGTCAGCCCAACAACGGAAAAGGTACGCGCCCTGTCACGTGATCTACCATCGCCCTGGCAATTTCCCGCCAGAAAGTTCCCGCCAAAATCACCCCACCCACGCCTTGCGCTCCAAATTCCCAATCTCGAGCATTCGAGCCCTTGTTTCGGGAAGAGTGGAGGGGGAGAGAGAGAGCACGGAAGATCGAAGATGTCGGGTTGGGACGAGGGAGCCGTCTACTATAGCGACCAAGCTCACTCCTGGGACGACCGCGGCGGAGACGCTCCCACCGCAGCCGCCGACAACCACACGATCCTCCAGAAATTAAAGGAGTTCATCCGAAACTTCGAGACCGATAAGAATGTGTTCCCTTACAGAGAAAGCCTTGTCCATAATCCTAAGTTTCTGGTTGTCGATGTGGAAGATCTTGATGCCTTCGATTCTGACTTGCCCGCCAAACTCCGCTCCAACCCGGCTGATTACCTTCCATTGGTATTTTATATGAAATTCTTTCGAACTTTGCAATAAAGAGGATCTCTAACTGCCCACTGAATTTTCGTTAGTTTGATTATTTTGATGTCTTTTGGTGTAGTTTGAGATGGCGGCCGCGCAGGTTTTGGTGAGTTTGAAGACGAAAGTGGCTGGGGATACTGGGGTTATGGAAGACCCGGTGACTGGTGATGTGCAGATTTTGCTCACTTCCAAGGAGGATCCTTTGTCAATGAGATCCCTCGGGGTTAGTGGCTTTGATTTTATTTTGTTGTAGGTTAACTGGATTCCTTGTACTAGAATGACACGTGATGTCTATGTTTATGAGACTTACAGTTGGAAGTGTGTTATTTTTCTTGTTCCCTGAAACTTATCGACGATGGGATGTGTCCTTAACGGGTCATCGGGTTCTGTTGGGTTAATCTGACATTTAAGTGCATAAATGATTCCGTAGGCTCAATATATATCAAAGTTGGTTAAGATAGCGGGGATTACGATTGCTGCATCGAGGACTAAGGCGAAGGCAACATATGTCACCTTAATATGTAAGAATTGCAAAAAAGGGAAGCAAGTTCCATGTCGGCCAGGACTTGGGGGGGCGATTGTCCCTCGTTCATGTGATCATATTCCTCAGGTTTATTTCACAGTTCATATACGTTGTTGGGTTTTCTTCGTTTTTCTCTTTTCTTCTTCTTCCCATTTTTATCCTTTACCTTTTTCCCTTGAAATTTGTTATAAGATACTTACTGTTATGTAGCCAGGAGAAGAACCATGCCCAATTGATCCATGGCTTGTGGTTCCTGATAAGAGCAAGTATGTTGACCAACAAACATTAAAACTACAAGAAAATCCTGAGGTAAATTATAGGAATTTGAGCATTAAAAGATTTTTTTCCTAAATGAAATGATAATCATATTGATGGATTTTATCACGGTTATTGAAGGATGTCCCAACTGGGGAGCTTCCAAGAAACATGCTTCTCTCTGTTGATCGTCATCTTGTTCAAACAGTGGTACCTGGCTCAAGATTGACAATCATAGGAATCTATAGTATATATCAAGCTTCCAATTCCTCTGCAGCGTGAGGATAATTTGACTACTGTTTATGATCCTATAATTTCTTCCTTCTTCCATAGTAAAAGTCTGAGAATTGCTCAAATGGTCTGTATGCAGCCAAAAAGGAGCTGTTGCGGTTAGACAACCCTACATCAGGGTTGTTGGAATGGAACAAGCAAATGAGGCCAGCTGTCGAGGTCCATCTGCATTTACGCAGGAGGAGGTTGGCTCCAAAACAATTAAGGATTAGCTGCATCTTCATTGATTTATACATTGTCAATTTTTCTTTGTGAACTATGCTTTCCAAATGATGCTGATACCATTAACGGAATTGTTTTGCAGATAGAAGAATTCAAAAAATTTGCTGCTGAACCTGATGCGTACAAAAACATATGCGCCAAGATTGCTCCCTCCATATTTGGTCATGATGATGTCAGAAAGGCCGTGGCTTGTCTTCTTTTTGGGGGGTCAAGAAAGGTATAATCAGTTCTGCTTTTACCTTTAGTTATCTCCATTTCGTCCATGGTTCCCTGTTAGTTAATATTATAATATATTTCTTTTTAAACAGAACTTGCCCGATGGAGTGAAGTTAAGAGGCGATATTAATGTATTACTTCTTGGGGATCCATCAACGGCAAAGTCTCAGGTTAGTGTTTTATGTTATTTCATTATGGTTGGCTTGAACCTGATGGTATGAAATGAAAAGTTTAAAGAACCCAAACCACCCAAATTATGACTGTGAAATTGGGGTATGGGGTAGGGCGGTTTGGAAACCATCTTAATTCACCTCAATCACTTTAGCTTCTAAGCATCTAATGAAGCCTTGAGTATGCCTCTCTCATTCTAGCTACTTTTATATCTGATGTTCAAGGTCTCTCTGGTGCATAGTATAGGGTTAAATTTAACTGTCTCGACTTGGGATGCTACTGTTTTGACTGTGTGAAATTTTAGCTTATCAACTAGAATGCTTAATCAATTGAGTGTTGGCATTACAACCCGTATTACTTCACAAGAGGTCCTGATATAAGACAATTGCCTTGTACAGTTTCTCAAGTTTGTTGAAAAGACTGCTCCTATTGCTGTTTATACTTCTGGAAAAGGATCATCAGCTGCAGGTCTCACAGCTTCTGTTATTCGAGATAGCAGCTCTGTATGTTGTTCACTTTCTTCATTTTTCATAGGGTAGTTTTTTTTTTCCCCCCAAAAACATTTGCTTCAGGTTACTGTTGGATATAGTCTTGGTTAATTTGTTTATGCTTTCTTGATTTGAAGAGTCTCTGATTCTTGTTTGTGATATTCAGCGAGAGTTCTATCTGGAAGGAGGGGCCATGGTCTTGGCAGATGGAGGTGTTGTCTGCATTGATGAGTTTGACAAGATGAGGCCAGAGGATAGGTATGCTAGGTTTTCTTTTGTTGTCTTTTTTCCCCACAATGCTACTCATTTCATCATGCTGGGAAATAGTATTTATATACAATTTATGTGATGTAGAGTTGCCATTCATGAAGCTATGGAACAGCAAACTATATCCATAGCAAAAGCAGGAATAACAACTGTTCTTAATTCAAGAACTTCTGTGCTTGCCGCTGCCAACCCTCCATCAGGACGTTATGATGATCTTAAGGTCTATTGCCGTATATCTTTGTCATTTTTGGAAAGGCATATTTTTGAAGTCTCAGACTAAAAATTTTCTTAAATATTCTTCCAGACTGCACAGGATAACATTGATCTGCAAACAACCATTCTGTCTAGGTTTGATTTAATCTTCATTGTGAAGGACATCAGAATGTATAGTCAAGACAAGGTAACTTCGACTATTGTGATTTGAATATTTTGGTCAATTCCTTAGCTATGAAATTCATGAACTATTAGGTGATTTTTGCAATTGTTTGGTCATTCCCTGCCTTTCTTATAATAGGAGGTGAATGATAAAGATTCCTCTTCTGATTCCTGATCTGTTTGTAATGTTCACAGATTTCAGTTTTACTCCCAAAAGAAAAAAATTGGTCACTATCACTTTATGCATAGTTTTCGTTGAAGGGATGTGATATTATATTTGTTCGTTTTGTTTTTAATCTGACCTGCAATATAAACAAATTTATCTTTTGAGCAGTGCTGGAATTTTCTGCATATTATAACAGATGACTAATATTCCCTACTATTCAAAAGCTCGAATTACTTGTTTCATGACTCTATATTCATTTATCTTGTAGCCAATGGTTGATTGATATATCTGTTTTACAGGTCATAGCTAGTCACATCATTAAGGTTCATGCATCAGCTAATACAACTACTGGTGAGAGCAGGGTTTCTAAAGAAGAGAACTGGCTCAAGAGGTATGCTGTGTCTTATAAACTCAATTCAAATATTCTTCATGAGATCCTTGGTCAAATATCCATGAGGGATGACTCGTTGGCTGTTGTTATTATAGGTACTTGCAATATTGCCGAACTGAATGTCACCCTCGTTTGTCAGAATCTGCAGCAACCTTACTACAGAACAATTATGTCAAAATCAGACAGGTTAGCTACTTATATCTTTTTTTCTTTTGGCTAGAACTGTAAGAAGTTGATTAAGCTACTGTGGCTCCTCTTATTACTGATTAGACGTGACGGCTCTCCACATGTTAATAGACAATGAGAATTACTTTGTTTTTCCTAATAGGATATGAGGAGGCAGGCAAATGAAACTGGAGAAGCTGCTGCAATACCAATTACTGTAAGGCAGCTGGAAGCTATCGTTAGATTGAGTGAGGCTCTTGCGAAAATGAAGCTGTAAGTACTATTGTCATTCCAAGTTAGATTTGATACCTGCGTTCAGCATTCTATCTGGTGACACTTCATAGAATGCTAAATGTCTATCAGATTATAGGAGGTTTACGTACTTTGCAAGAAACATGTACTGACATAAGGTTATGCATAATCTGTTTCAAATTTGATGCGCAGGCTTTAGTGATCAACTAACAGTTGAAGAACTTGTATTTTACAGTTAACATATTCAGAAATGTTTAGTAGATATAATCATTCAGCTCATTCAACTTTGATCAGTGGGTTTTTTGGAATTTCTTAGATAAAGGTATCATATGATATTTTACTTGGAACCAGGTGTCAGTAGTGTTAGCTTTGAAGATCTGCTTAGAGCTTCTGGGTTGGAAGATAGATTCATGTGATCTCTCAACGTGCTTTGCTTTATTGTTGTTGCAAATGTTTTGTTAATCGACCATCCTTTGTTCTTTGCCTTTTTTAAATGGTTTTTTCTTTGTCCTTTATTGTCGTCCATGCATATTTTTTATAATTAGTAACTTGATCATCAACTTCGATATCAGATCACATATTGCCACCGAGGAGAATGTGCAAGAGGCAATAAGGCTTTTTACTGTTTCTACAATGGATGCAGCTAAGTCTGGCATATCCCAACAAGTAAATCTTACACCAGAAATGGCAAATGAAATAAAGGTTCGTCATGTGATGCGACAATCTTCTCATTATTTATTAAAGATCTTCACTTGTTAAAGGTTAATTGTTCTCATCTTGAGCAGCAAGCCGAAACCCAGATAAAGAGAAGAATTGGGATTGGAAACCATTTATCAGAAAGAAGGTTGATTGATGATCTCGCTAGAATGGGATTGAATGACTCTATTGTAAGTATACCCTTTAGCTGAAAAGACATTTCCTCGACATTCAATAGCATCCTGATATTGGTATTTTGATTTCACCATATAAGATCCCAAGGATGCCGGTGCTTTCGTTAGTAATCACCATAGAAGTATTAAATACAATACGGGTTTCAATTTCAAAAGTGATAGTGCTCTATGGGTGGTGGACCAAATTCAAATTACAGCAGCAAGCATCATCTCTATTGTAGTCTTACATTTCTCGAGTCAAGTGTTCATGATATTATACATTGACTTTATTTGTTTCCCTTACCGTTTTGAGCTGGTTTCCTACTTATGATCAATGTTGTTTGTCTCTGACATAGTGAATTTGCATTTGACAGGTGAGAAGAGCTCTAATAATCATGCACCAGAGAGACGAAATAGAGTATAAGAGAGAGAGGCGTGTTGTATTCAGGAAAGCATAGTTGTCAAGTTTCCTCTCCTCTGGAATGTTATTGACAAGCCACTTCATATTTATGTAATAGTTTGTGATTATAGATATATCATTGTCATTAATTTTTCGACTGATCTAATCTAACAGGTAGATTTTCAACTTTGGCGGTTAGCCACTAATCCAGGCTTTAAGATAGTTCTGTTTTAGTGGTTATAGTTGGATGTGCGTGATGGACGATTTGTTAAGGAAGAAGACAAGCTTTAATTAAAGCGAAAACGAATTTGCAATTTTTCGTGTAACAGAATAAAATTGTAATTTATTTCAAGATGTTGTCAATTAATGTATTATTTGCACCATACTGGTGCTCAAATTACCAGTTAAAACACCCCCCCCCCCCAAATAAAAAAAAAGAAAATGTGGTCAGAAAGAAAACTGTCCTTTGGAGAATATGCATCCACCTCTGCATGAGAAGTGATTCTATTCCACTTCTTAACTCGGACTATAACTAAATTGCAAAAATATGGCTAGCTGTAAAAGGAAATCAAATAAAAATATTTTTATGATTTGAGATAAATTTTTCTCACATAAATATTTATGTACTCCTCCGGTCCTTATTATAAGACCCAATTTGACTTTTTATTTGGTCCTAATTATAAGACCCAATCCATTTTCTCTCTTATATTTATGTATTTTTTTCCAGAAATCCTTCTAATAATGATAGTTTTAGCCAATATACTTAATTAGCAAAGATATTTTAGAAATAACAACACTTATTTATTATAAATAACCAACTTAACTTGCTTCCTTAATCTCCTCAAATAAGTCAATTGGGTCTTATAATTAGGACCGGAGGAGTATTTTGTATAACAGAATCACCAAACATGTTAAATATTAGTAAGAATATTTTTAAAAAAGTACTATCTCCGGTTCTAATTATAAGAGTCAGTTGACTAATTTGAAGAGATTAAGGAAGTAAGTTGAGTTAGTTATTTGTCTTAAATAGATATTGTCTTTCTCAAAATATCCTTACTAATCAAATGTATTGACTAGAACTATCATTATTAAAATAACTACTTTGGAAAAAAAAATATAAATATGAGAGACAAAGTGGATTGGGGTCTTATATTTAGGACCAAAATAAAAGTCAAACGGGATCTTATATTAAAGATCGAAAGTAGTAATATTTATTTATTATAAATAACTACTACCTCCGGTCCTAATTATAAGACCTAGTTGACTAATTTGAGGAAATTAAGGAAGTAAGTTAAGTTAGTTATTTGTAATAAATAAGTGTTGTCATTCCTAAAATATCCTTGCTAATTAAGTGTATTGGCTAGAACTATCATTATTAGAAGGACTATCTTGGAAAAAAATACATAAATATGAGAGACAAAATAGATTGGGGTCTTATAATTAGAATCAAACTAAAAGTCAAACGGGTTCTTATATTAAGGACCGGAGGTAGTATAAACTAATTATCGTAATGGAGTTAAATTAGCGACCTGTAAATTTCGTGGGAACAGTGGTGCTCCAAAGAGCAGCAGGGAAGCGAAACATCGTCGACGTGGAATTCCCGACCCTAATCCGGCGATGTCATTATCCCTTTCAGTTGTTTCGACAATCAGCATTCGCTATGGTTTTCCGTCTCGGAAATTAACTGCTTCTCCAGTTCGCTCGCTCTCTTCTCAAGCTCAACCATCACTCAGGTCTCCACTATTTGCTGAGCCTTTCCAGTTTTCCTTCATTCTTTTTCAGTGGCTTCCCATTCATCGTAAGTACTGTTCTCATTCATTCAGGTGCGCTGTACTTGGAGCTGGATTTGCGGGACTCGCTGTAGTTTGGCATTTGTTGAAAGTACTCTTCCTTTTCTCTCTGAATTTAGTTTACCGAACACCCCCCCCCAAAAAAAAAAAAGGTTTCGCAGCTTCTAACCTTCAATTTGAAGTAACTTTCCACGTCTATAACTGCCTTGAGATCAATGAGTGCATGGCTTTGCTTATCGTGAGTTTGTGGTAACTAGCACAACTAGTATCTGAGGGTGCAAAAGCACAACGGTGCTTGCATTTGGGAGCAAGAGGCTTGTCAAAAACTTTAGTTTAGTAAATGAACGAGTTCATCATTTAATACAGAAGTTAAACTTGCAAATTAAGCCTAAGAATCTCAATACTCCGCTCGACTAATTAGTCCTAAGAGATTGGATCTGAAACATTTTAAATTTCTTTGTTTATCTCCTGTGAAATTATTTTTTGCAGAATAGTCCTAAGAGGTTGGATCTGAAAATTGATTTGTACGATGAAGTGGGCGTTGGGGGTGGTGCTTCGGGGATTGCTGGAGGTCTCCTTCACCCTTATTCCCCAAAAGGTTCCTGTTATATTATTGAAACATATCCTAATCTGTACACAATGGATTGTTTTCCTTTAATATGTCTTCCATGTTGCTTACACTTTCGAATTTATTAACGGGTCACTGCAGTCAAGCTTCTTTGGGAGGGTGCTCAGTGTTGGAATGAGAGTATTAATCTTTTGAGAATTGCTGAAGCCAATTCCAGAGAATGCAAAGTTGGAGAATCTTCGGAAAATGTGGAAACTTTTGTTGGCCACAAAAGGTTTTCCCCTCACCTTCAATAAATTGAACTGAATCAACTGAACCCTCCTTAGCTACATTTTCCCCAAACTTGAACATCCCTCTATGCTATTTGCCTGTCGGAGGCTTTTTCTGACTTTTTATTCCTCTAATGATACTTTTTTTTCCCTTAATCATCTGGTAACATTCACTAATGATGCTTTTGTTATGGCTGGTTATCAGCAAAACTTTTGAAGGTTCTGTGATCCATACTACCTGTTAGAAAAAGGAAAGACAATGAAACCTGTTTTGTGGGGCATGATCACAAATAATTAAAACATACATAAAAGATTGTAAATTTGCATCTATTTTGTCCTGCATCAATTCCCTTTTTTGTGAATTTTCTTGCCATATGCAGTGGTAGACAGATTTCGCATCTTGAACTGTCAATTTTTTTAATATAAATTTGCCAAAGTTTAATGGAGGATTCAGTGTGTTTTGAATCTCTAATTCTTGATTGTTGATTGAAGTCTTTGCTGTGCTTTCCTTTTCTGATGAAATCAGCTGACTTCAGGGGCATCCTAAGACCAGCAGTGGACATGAAGAATTTGACCAAACTGAATGATGTAATCCCTCTGGTCCAATAAATTCTGGAATCTTCATTATTGGACGTTGATTCCTAAGTGATAATTTGCTTTTTTATGTGGTTAGAATGTCCGGACTTGCCTTCCTAGTTGCAGAATAGAAACTCTTAACACAGGAGAGGTGCAAAATCTTGTGCCTGGTTTATGTCTACCCATGGGCACAGCTTTCTTTATGCCTGAAGCTTTTAATATACATTGCCAACACTACCTTCAGGTCTATATAAGCAATTCAACAAAAGTTTCAATTTGTTAAATGTCCTTTTGTCTTATATGAAGAAAATTCATTTTTGTAACACATTTATTTTAAATATTGCTATTAGGCACTCTTCTGGGCATGCGAAAATCTAGCGAAAGAATCTCCTACTTCTGGTTCTGGACATAAACAGCTCAGTTTTCACAAAAGATCTGTCTGTGGACTACTTGAGTTCGAAGGTAATGGCCTGTCAGTATATTCTTGTGTGTTGCTCAGGTCAAAACTTTTCCATATGAAGAGTCCCTTAAAATTATTAAGCTTCTCATCCGCAGCTCTATTAGTCTAGATTTTACTTTTATTTGTTTGAAATACTTAGTATTTTGGCTTTAAAAAATATTGTTCATAAATTTTTGGTTATTGGGATTGAAAGATAGTGGGATGCCTGAATGGAAACTGCAAATTGGGTCTGAGTCCAACGAATTGGGCTTCATGCTTCTGTATTCTGATATGGGCCTAATTCACAGATAAATTAGTGGTGTCATTATAGAGAGCCCAATAGGTTTGTACCTGTTTAAAAGTAGATCCTCCCCCTTTGAAGATAACGTAGGTCCGCTTATGATTATAACACACAGGAAGCTCGAATTTGAAATTTCATGTTTCCATTGCTCAAATGTGCAACCTAATTCCATTTTATGCTTCAGGGGAGTATGATGCAGTCATCATATGCCTAGGTGCCAAAGTTAACATGCTACCTGAAATTTCTGGTAGGCTTCCTTTGAGAACAAGTAGAGGCGTTATTTTGCACATGGAGCTTCCTGAAGATAAAGGGTAAAAATCTGCCTTTCATTTAAGCTCAATCGAAATGCATTTTATGTTGAGCTTTGCGCACATTACAATTCTTGATTCTCTATTTTTCAATCACAATTCAAATTTCATAAGATATGCAAGTTGCGTCTTGCATATCACAAACATATATGAACAATGTTCATGTTTGGTAAATACTTGAGGATGCTTATAACTCCTTCCTGTATAAAATATATAATTGAGTTATTTTCTGGCTTTTTCTAACAGAGAAGGGTATCCAGACCTCGGCCCTTCAATATTGTCAGATGCATGGATTGCCGTTCAGGGGCCTCGGAGTCTACTTGTGGGATCGACGTGGGAGTGGAAATCCCAAAATTCATCCCCAAATGTTGCAGCTGATGAAGCTTCAAAAGCTCTTGGAGAGCTTCTGCCAAAGGCATCTGCTATATATCCTGGAATAAAGGATTGGGTTTACAGTGGAGCAAGAGCTGGTCTGCGAGCAATGCCTCCCCTAACTTCCCTTGGATCACTGCCACTTTTGGGCTGTATTAATGATTTAATAGGCAAAAATCAAAGTTGCAAGTATTGGTTATTTGGAGGGTTAGGCTCCAGGGGATTGTTATACCATGGTTGGCTAGGGAACATAATGGCTCAGGCTGTCCTTTCGTGTAATGAACAAATAATTCCACCTGAATTGGTTTCTTGGAAGAACAGTAAGCTTTAATCCATTACTATTACTTTAACAAAAGTTATGTCATGTCTCGTGAATTTTAGGTCTCTGGCTTCTGAGCATTCAACGGCTATTCGGTTGATCCAGTAATGAGTACAATAGCAAATGGCTTTTTGTTTTGAAAAAAAAAAATTTGGTGACAAGCAAATGCCTTTTAGTGCTTGGGATCTTTAGTGCTTTTGGTGAGAATTTAATTATTCTTCCCCCACCAAATGCTCATTACGAAACATTAAAATAAGCTGGAAAAAGCATTGAAGGGAAGTTGAAGCATAAAGCTATAAAACATGAGCTCCCGCGAATTTTCCATTGGACCACTTATCTAGTTTTGAGTATTGATTCCTAGGCATTGATCCAGATTCCAGATCCAAGGCCTTCATTAGCATTTACTCAAGCATATATATGAACAATTGACTCATTGGACTGTATACAAAATATTAAAATATTACATTCTAAAATCTAGTTTGTAGTGCAAAACTAATATCCACTTATACATAAATGATTATCATAATCATTATAATAAAAATCATTATGATTGTGTCTCCAAGAATTACATTAATAATGATTTTGATAGTAATGACAAGATTGATGTCAATTACTTTAGTAATTATCATCATCATAATCACTATCATCATGATTACGCATATAAGGAACAAATTGCCTCATTCACATAACACAAAGACTCGTACAAGGAACCACAGTCTAAAAGCCTAAAACGAGCATTCCGTTTAATTGTATACAAACATTGGTGCATAATTACCGGACTCTTTTAGGATGAAGTCCACATATAAACCTGTCCCCCACTAGTAGCTCCCGCAAGAGTCCCAATCTCAAAAGGGTGAGCATCAAACCTGCACGGAATGGCCGACATGTGTGGGCTCTGCAGAGTCATGATAATTTTCTTGTGAACAGGGGAGATAACGTCAACTCCTCTTTTCATATTGCCAACGAAGATATAGGAATCATCCCAACCCCATATTCCTCTGCTTCCACAAAAGAGAAGCTCATAAATATCAATTCCCATTTTCACCATATGTATAGATAAATGATATTCTGCTGATCATGTAAGTCCCTTTAAACATTTGGAGACTCAGTTCATTCTGATTGGAAGTTAGGCATGTAATTGAACAAAAGCAAAACAAATCGGCCTTTGAAACTTCTCCAGAAACCATACCTGAAGGTAGAAAGCCATCTGCCAGTCTGATTGAAGTGGAATAAAGTCGATGCATTCTCAAAGTTAGCTCCATCATATATGCCAATTGTATCGTCCAGGCTGCATTGAGAGGAAAGAGTATTTGAAGATAAAAAAGGCCAATGAAAATAGGCAAATCCAAGTCAAATGCAAGTATCCATTTACTACCGCATTAACTGAATGCTTGAATACTGCAGAAGGAAAAAAATGCAGATATGCAAAATTGACTGAAGGAGATTCTCCTTATTGCTTGCCATGCTTATTTTGAAAAGTTTGTTGGAAATAAAATATACTGATAGTTATAAAAGTAGAACCTGAGAGCATGCAAAAATTAAGAAAGTGAACGATGGTATATCACAGAGCACTCGGGTAAGCATACACTTAAGCTATGTCTTGTAAACTTACAAAATTGAAAATACTAATTACCCAAAGAGGAGCAAGTTCCATACCTTGTAGTTGCCAAAGAACGCCCAGAAGGGGAGAAGTAAGCAGAATGCACAGCCCTTCGGTGAGTAAATGTCCTCAGGGCACTCGGCTTAGACTTCTTATTATATCTCAAATCCCAGGTGCAGGCAGTTCCGTCGGAAGAACTAGTTGCCATAATGTGAAAGTTTTCTGGGTTGAAATCTATAGTATTAATCCTACTATCATGCAAAACCCATTGGGATGTACATTTCCCTGTTCTACTGTCCCAAATGGTCAAACCTCCAGGACCTTTGCCAAAGTATAGGCAGTTTGCATCGTTGTTTGGCTGTGACAGGGAGTACAAACTTTCATCACTTTTAAAGACGAGGTCAAAGATCTCTTTTTCAGCATCCATCAGGCGAACCAATCCATCATAGCAACTTGTGTAGATCTGCATTGACCGTAATGTCAAAACATTTAATTTGACAAAATAAGTGGCAAATAAATAAATTCAAACCGATTGAATTCCAAGAATATGAACAAATGCAAACCGGAAAAATATGTTGGAGAGGTAAATGTAGGAATTGTCTTTCAACCGAATTCAATTACAAGCTGAGGAAACAGATACTTCAGCGCAGTATTGGTCAATATTACATGCATACTCGTGTGAGAATGCATAAAGTATTAAACTAGCTATCCTTATCAATCGGTTCGTATGCTTCAGAAAATCTGCCTCTCAGATATCTCTAGTAAATTTAGCAGCTTAACAGTTAACACCCATCTTCCCAGGAAAGGAGATAAAAAGGGGGGGGGGGGGGGAAAACCTCATTTAACAACTGGGGTCAAAAGATGAATATAAGACCAGAAAAAAATTACTACTCTATTCTTCGAAATCCATATTGGTGAACAGCAATTGTTCCGATACCGCATTAACGCATACCTTGGACAAGCAATGTCTTTGAACCAAGATCCCAGAAATGGCAGCTGGATGGGGGTGGTACAAATGAACTTCATTTCCTTCATTACCGCCCGAATCACAATCCCAGAATCCAAGATTTCCAAATTTATCACCTGCCACGACCATTTTCACACTGCTTGAAGGAAAAAACCGTGCAGCAGTTATCCTTACCGGAACAATCCTTGCTATGTTCTCGGAATCCAAAGTCAGCGATTCCAACTTCACCGAACCTCCGACCTTGTATTCCTCATTTTTACTTTCTAAATCACAAGAAGTCCCAACGCTTCTTTCTTTAAAATCATCCCCATCTGCGCAGCTATCAATTTCTTCTCCATTCAGACGACGAGATTGAGCTTCCTTCTTAGCCAAACCCAAAACTGCTTCAACGAAGGAGCCGTCAAATTCATCCCCTTCGTAAGCATCTCTCATGGAAAGAGGACCCAGCACTTTTGCTGGTGATTTCTCAGTAACACTGACTGAATCCAAAGCGACGTCCTTTAAACCCTCCGAATCGGGTGGCATACCTCTGGTTCGCAAGGACCGTCGGATCACCACTGGGGTTTCCGTTTTAGGCTTCTTTTCAGATTTCACAGTGTAAGATTTGGAAGCACCCCTATTTTCAAGAAATGATGACACAAAACAAAAAAATCAGAGAATAGAAAGAAGCAATAACTAAAAACAGTGAGGCAGATAGGGAAGACCTTGAGCGCTTCGCTGCGGCGGATACCTCGGAGGCTTTGGAATGAATCTTAAGGGCAGCCAACATTTCATCATTGCGGCGAATATTCTCAAGTCTCTTCCGTTCGTAGTCAGTCAGATTCTGAGATGCCATAAGAATCGACGAAGTGCGGACTGCGGAGAGAAAGGGCGCGACACAGAGGCGAGACAATTGAGATATTTCAAAATATTTAATATTAAACCGGGGCACTTTGGGCTTATATAGCGTGAGATGCGCGGGAACTGAGACTGGCGGGAACGGAGGCTTATGAGGAGCCTACGTGGCTTCATTTTAACCAATCAATCTGATTTTTTGTTTTTTTTAAATCTAGATATAGTGATTTTTTTTTTCAATAAAAAAGCTACCATGATATTAGACACTATAACGTTTAAAAAAATTTTGGACTTCCATGTTCAAGTAAAATGCAACCTTGTCAAGTAAAATTTTGGACTTCCATGTTCAAGTAAAATGCAAACTTGTCAATTTCTTTAGAATTTACTTAATTTTTTTTCTTTCTTTTCCTTCCTAATCCTTATTTGACAACAGTGATAATAACAAAAATGACCACATAATCATAATAATAAAAATCATTATGATTGTGTCTGCAAGAATTACTATCTCCGGTAATAATCATGGGGCTAAAAAATATATATTTTAACCATAAAATATAAAACATCAATCTACTTTGTTTTTAAATTTATAGTTTTTTGCCGAGTAATTCCAGTATAAAAAAAAATCTTAAATTGCATTAAATTTTCATTAAAATATAATAACTTTCTAGTTTTACTCTTATTTAATATATACACTTTTCACCAAAAAAAAATTATCTACATTGTAATAAATAAAGAGCAAAATAGGATATTCATGCAAAAAATTTAATAAAATAACTTATAAATAGAATCAAGAAAAACCTTCTTTCTCTACCTTATAAACAGAACCAGAGAAGTATATGATTAAATATAATAGTTTAGAAAAACCAAATCATACTCATTACATAAATACATCCAAACAAAAGGATGCAACATAGAGACAAGACTATTGACAGATTTCAAAATCTTAAATTCGTTTTAATATAGCCACCCTCTTAATTCTCACTTTAATTCTCTTTATTATTTTAATATATTTATCTGGACTAGTGTTTATAACTGATAAAAAAAATGAATGTTAATATTACAATTAACAATTAATGAGTTACAACTTAGTATTACAAAGATGGCGTCACCTTCATCGTGCTGTCAAATAATAATACTTGAAAAACTCAAGAAGGGAATGCACATTGTCATATATAGCTTTGTGCTCCTCTAAATCTCAAATCAATACTCCTTTAGCTTTTTCACAAATAAAGTTGCAAATATGGTGTAAAAATCCATCTTCATTTTCATTCCTTGAACATTTGCTCACACTGTGTAGTGCTGCTGAATGTTGTCAATGTCAAGACCCTTCAACCTAACCACGGATTCAACATGTCCCTTGAGCGTATGCAGCTCCCTTAACCTGCAAAAGTTGGTAACAAAATTTGTCCGTGTCTTAGATTCCGTATGAGATTTTATTGAAACTATAATTTGTGTTACTCTTTCATATCATATATTCCCTCCGATCTTAAAGATAAAAGTTAGTTAAGTATTTACTTTGATTCCAAATATAATATCTAAATCCATTTTGTTTTAGAAATTAATGATTTTTTCCAAATCAATCTTATTGTTTACATATACTAAAAGGATTTTCATCAATGAGAATAGTTTCTAGTACTAATGATTAAAAAGGGTATTTTAGGA
Organism: Neltuma alba; assembly: GCF_004799145.2. Classification (NCBI taxonomy): domain Eukaryota; kingdom Viridiplantae; phylum Streptophyta; class Magnoliopsida; order Fabales; family Fabaceae; genus Neltuma; species Neltuma alba. Next base: position 79,307 of record NW_021636113.1, read on the forward strand.
AAACCAAAACACATTAGTTACAAATACCTGGCAATCTCAGCTCGCTTTTTGGCCTGGTCAGCCAGATCAGATAGCTCATGGTGGTTGTTTTTGGAAGTAGTTGGAGTATCAAGACCATGAAGTGAACGTTGAGCCATTGCCCATTGAGCTTCCCTGTCTCCCTTACCATAATCCTTCTTTGTTGTGAAAGCAGTCTGCATTTATACACACAAGAACTATATGAAAAGATAACAATATAATATACACCTCTTGTGCATAACAATGTTATGAAACAGATTTAGACCTTGTTTTGGATCACGGTGTCCCAGGCTTTGTTAGTTAATGCAAGACGGATTATGAACTTGAGAAGATCGAGAGGGATGTAAGTGATAACACTGTAGATCCAGATTACTCCCGCCCATCTCCAACCAATACCTTGGATTTTGGCAAATTCCCAGTTAGCATACGCAGCAATGAGAGTGGCCACCTACATTTAACACATGGCAAGTCAAAAACTGGAAGTTTTAAAGTAAAATATGTTTCCATTAGTAATAATAAGTGTGTAGAAGTGAAAAATATACCAGTTGTGCAGCAAAGAAGGCTCCAACAAGCATTACTCCAGGGCGTTCTAGGATTGACCAGCCCCTTGATCTTGTCACAAAGATGAGTGCTTGACTGATTATGCTCACTTGAAGGTAAAGTGCTGAGTTAAGATGTTCTTCACTATCAGTGATATGCTTGACACCAAAAGTATCCTGAAAAAGAGGTGAAGCAAACAAAGAATTAGAATTTCATGTTAAAATTATATATTAGATGGCTTGTTTTGCTAAGGAATTTACTCACAGTGAAAAATGTGGTGTCATGAACAAGGTAGAAAAAGACAACAGTCATGATGGCCATGTAAGCTCCAAGAACAATACCAGTGGCAAAGATTTCTTTGAGCTTCCATGAATCCGGTAAAGGGGATGGTTTTACCCTATCCTTTGAGATAGTCATAATGGTTCCATCATTCAAGATGGCAATAATCAAGACCATGAAAGGAGAAAAGTCAAACTTCCAGATCAAAGCAACAAGCATGAATCCGAGCACAATACGGATTGTGATAGAAACAGCATAGATTGTGTAGTTCTTCATCCTCTGGAAGATGGCCCTGCTTGTTAAAACAGCACTTACAATTACACTAAGTCCTGGCTCTGTCAAAACAATGTCTGAGGCACCCCTGGCAGCATCTGTGGCATCAGCCACTGCAATACCAATGTCTGCCTTCTTAAGCGCAGGCGCATCATTAACACCATCACCGGTCATTCCACAAATGTGATTTCTGTCTTGCAACCTCTTGACAATTTCATACTTGTGCTCTGTAAACAATCCCACCATGATCAAAAGGTTGCGTTAGTCTAAGTTGGCTCAAACAAAGTGAATTGAAGGTTGGACTCCAAGTACATTTGGCCTAAATATTAATTTAAAGATTAAGTAAGCCAAGAATTCACATGGATTGATTTAGCCTACAAATACTTTTATGCCTATTCTGCATGAGTATTTCCTCACCTGGAAAAACTCCAGCAAATCCATCAGCATTCTCAATGAGTTCATCCAATGGTATAGATGCAATGGATGGGTCCTTGCTCTCACCAAGAAGTGAAGAAGATGGATACATGTTAGTTCCCATTCCAAGCCTACGCCCAGTTTCCTTTCCAATCGCAAGTTGATCACCAGTAATCATCTTAACATTAACACCAAGCTCAAGAGCACGACGGATAGTTTCTGCACTATCATGCCTTGGAGGATCAAAGAGAGGCAATAAGCCCAAGAACTCCCATGGATCTCCTGCACTTTCTTTGGTCTTTTCTGGAACAGACTGCCAACAAAGTAAAACCCAAAAAAACACTACGCTTGTTAGAGAAATTTCTTAATATACACTGTAAAAATAAATTTCTAATATATGCTATGAAACCCTTTATTCACCTGGCGAGCAACAGCCAAGGAACGAAGACCACGATCAGCAAATTGGTCAATCACAGCGTGGGCCTTTTTCTTAGCCTCTCCCTTAAGGTTACAAAGTTCAATAATCTGATATATATGAAAAGGTACTAAGATATCAGTAAATGATAATGATTTATTGTAACTGTAATGCTCCACTAACACATAGAGGAAGATCCCATACTTGCTCTGGGGCACCCTTGCTACTTCTATGCCAATTACCATTGCCATCAATGTAAGTAATGGCAGTACGCTTGTCCACAGGATTGAAAGGCAAGAAATGCACTTCAGTGATTCCTGCTCTTGCCTAGAATGTCACAACATAGCCCCATCAAGGAGTTAAGCCAATATGCTTGCACAAGAGTAAATGGTTTACAATATGATGCCCAAGTTTTAATCACTATATATACCTCTTTAGGGTCACCCAACATTCCTACAATTGATGCATCTATAGCATCTTGATTTTCAACCCTAGAAGCTCTGGCAGCGTGCAAGACAAGAGTATACTTATCCATCCCAACAGGGAAAACCTATATCAAAATCCTCAAGTTAGCTCATTTGAGTTTCAGGACAAACATATTTATCTATGCTGGATCTTTTACATTAAACACTGACCTCAATCAAGGCCTTGTCAACAGTAAGCTTGTTGAGAGTAAGAGTTCCAGTCTTATCACTACAGAGAACATCCATGCCTGCCATTTCTTCAATTGCAGTCATTCTCTTAGTGATGGCGCCTTGTTGGGAAAGGCGGTGAGACCCGATAGCCATAGTCACAGATAAGACAGTAGGCATGGCAATTGGGATACCTCCAATAAGAAGCACCAATAGATTGTCAATACCATCTCTGTATGACCTCTCTTGTATAGGGTACATCACAACTATCTCAATCATCATGCCCAAAGCAATTGAGCATATGCAAAAGTTACCAATGGCTGTCAACACCTAATAATTAAAAGCCAGTCACATACCCAACAAGTCCTAGTAGGAGCTTAATCAACTTGTTAGACAAAATTAAGGGAGAAACTAAGATAAAGATATACCTTCTGGAAGTGGCCAACATTGTTGGTACTATCTACAAGATGTGCGGCCTTACCAAAGAAAGTATGGACACCAGTGGCAATCACAATAGCCTCAATTTCACCTTGCTTGCAAGTAGAACCAGAATATACCTCATCCCCAGGATTCTTGGTCACAGGCAAAGACTCACCGGTAAGAGCAGACTGGTCAATCTTAAGGGGATCGCCTTCCAAGAGACGAACATCAGCTGGTACAATATCTCCTAATTTAATGCTAATAAGATCTCCAGGTACCAAAATTGCTGCTTCTTGCTCACCCCATTTTCCGTCCCTCAACACCTTTAAAAAATCCAACACCTTCTTTTTAGCTGGTGAACATGAAACTGAATTTCGGACCTGAAATAGTGAAATTTAAGTTACCTTGGCTTTGGGTGCAAGGCCAGCCATTAAAGCGGCCGCTGCATTTCCTGCATTGTTCTCTTCAATGAAACTAATGGTAGAGTTTATTATAAGCAACACTACAATACCAGTGAAGTCTTGCCAATCCGGAGGCTTGCCCTGTATTGTTTGAAACATTTTGTTTAATAAAGACAAATAAAAGGAACATAGGACATTACAGAGATATGTAATATACATATACGTACCCCTCCATTGGCCAATACAATAGCCATAACAGCAGCACACTCCATAACCCATGAAAGTGGGTTCCACATAAACCCCAAGAATTTGAGGACCTTGGACTCTTTTTTCTCTTCTAGTTTGTTAGGGCCAAATATCTGGATCCTTTTCCCTCCTTCTTCTGAAGACAAACCTTCCTTTGAACATTTTAGCTGCTGAAATACTTCCTCAATCGGTATCTTTTCCTGCACAATTCAACACAACATTATTAGCATTACAGTTACATATAAATATAAATATATATATATATATATGAATGGGTTTTTCTTCCTTGTGCTTACAAGATCCACATTCTCCTTCTTGAGATCTTCAAAAGAAAAGTTATCAGCCATGTTAATCTTGTCCCAAAAGAAATGATCAATCTCTCCTTCTTTCTAAAAACTCTACCATAAGCCCTGGTAGAGGTAGAAAGAAAAAGAGAAGGAAATGATATGGGTGCCCAATGAAGGTGACAGCAAATTTATTCCGAGAGTTCCTTTGCATTTATATGAAATGCTGGGAAGAGACATTATAGGCAAACGACTGATTCTCCGTAGATTGCTGTACCTTTTTTTCCGGCTATTATTCTTTGTTAATTCAGCTTCCTCTCTGCCATTTAGTTTTTCTCTGTCTAGTTCTATATGTGCCAATAAAAGAAAGCAGATTTTTGAGCCATTGATTTTCTTCTGTGATTTATCATCGTAACGTCTATGAGTAACAACTCATTCGAAAAGAAAGAAAAGAAGTTAAAGAAGGGAGTCAAGATGTTGGATGCTCTTTCTTACATTGACGTGGAATATGGATATTTTAAAATTAATGTATAATACTTTCTGATTCTAAATATAAAACATATTTTATAGTGTAAATTACATTACAAAATGAGTCTTATGTTCAGGATTGAAGGAGTAAGTGCGTGATTTTTTTATTTTTTGTGGTTGTGATGTTATAGCTTCGATCCTTATCACATTAGTCAATTAAATATTTGAATTTTTGCCAAGGTTGATTGTAGTTGTTTTTTATTTATTCAGGTGATTAATATTTTAAAGTGTAGAAGGAGGGATGAATTTCTCAACTTCTTTATCTATGTTTTTAGGATCAACAAACACTTCTGGCAATATCTCTTTTTTTCATTATTTTTATGAAAATTATTATAAGACTCCTAAAAGAAAATTAAATGCTAAATGCGAAAGATAATGTCGATCCATTCTCATTTCTTTGATGGGACTGGTTTGTCCGTCCTAAAAAATTGTCCTTCATTTAGACCGAGGGAAAATGTTCATTAACTTGTTGCGCCATTGTGTTTCTTATTTCCCAATAAAATATAGATATGATTTTATTGGTATTTAATTATTTTTAATCAAATTGGAGATTAGAATTTTATCTTTTTTCATTATACTTATATACTATCTTCAGTCATTAATATAAGAATTAATTAAATTAAATTAGTTATTTATAATAAATATATTATTTTTCCTATAATACCCTTAAGCATGAGTATTAACTAGAATTATTATTTAATAGAACATTTAATATGTACAACTATTACAAAAATTATTTTTAAAAAATAAATAAAAACAAGAAACAAAATGAATTATAGTTTTATAACCGGAGATAGCATTTAAAATGTAAGTCAAACATTCAATTGAAATATAAAAAAATAATTAGATACCTATAAAATCAATTATCAAGTAGTTCAAATCTTTTTGTATTAAAAAAATGATAAAATTTAGATCAAGTGACTTATGTTGTTGATTGGGTCAAGTTTCAGGATTAATTTATAAATACATATACATATTTTAACGACTAACAAGAGCAAAATAACAAGCATCCATATAAAAATTTACAACTTCTAATTTATATTATAAGAATTAATGCAAATGTTTACAAGTGTTTCGTGGATGAATTTACCAATACACATAACAACTAACAATATCACAATAATAAATATGATTAAAAAATTTGACATAATATAATATAATTATATATATATATATGAACAACTTTGACATAAGCATTGTCCTGAAAGAACTTTCCAACTTTATTACTCCATTAGTGTGACTTCCAAAACTAGTTTGGTATTTAAGAAAAAATAATTTGTTGATATAAATATATATTACTATTACGTAACCATTCATTACTAATTACGTCAACTCAAAATCAAACTGTTTTTAAAATAATACATATAATATTTTAAATACTTACAAATATGTAAAAGTAACTAATATAAATGGGAAAATCACAAATAAAGACTATAAAATATGAAAAATTACACATAGGGACCCAATACAATATTACTAAGGGTTTTAATAATAATATTATAGATTTTGACAATTTTTGTAAATGGATTCTTATCCATAATTTTTTAAATTCCACAGTCTTTATTTATGATTTCCCCAATATAAATTGCACATGAGCAATTGCCAAACATCATAGGTCATAATTGAAAATAGGAAAAATTAATCTTTTGATCCCTATAATTTTTACTCATTTGTAACTCAATCTTTATATTATGATTGGATACAACTCAATCCTTATAGTTTTGACTTGATTATAACTCAGTTTTTAAAATTTGACTCGTTACAACTCGATCCCTATATTTTTAACAATTTTATAATTTAGTCCCTCTTTTTATTAGATATATACTTTCATTTTTCAAAAAAAAACAAAATAAAATTATGAAATAGATTAAACCACAAGAATTGAAGTGCTTTAAGAATTGAGTTACAATTGAATTAAAATTATAAAGACTGAATTAGACTAAATAGGTGTTTGGATAGAAACCAAACTATAGTTTCAAAAATGCTTTTACGGTTTACGAAATAAATATGTAAAGGAATTGCTTCGTTTGGCAGAAAAGTGCTTCTGAAATCATGATTTGGAGGTTGCCAAACACCTTCTAAGTCAAAGTATAAAGACTAAGTTACAAATCATTTTTCAAAAAAACAAAAACAAAATTATAAAATGGATAAAATTACAAGAATTGAGTTGCTTTAGTGATTGATTTACAACTAAATCAAAACTGCAAAGATTGAATTAGACCAAGTTAAAGTATAGAAACTAAGTTACAAAGATGTCAAAACTATAAGAACCAAAACATTAATTTTCCGTCAAAAATATCAAAAACTTAAATATTAGAAGAAGAAAAAAGGGCTAATTCATTGCCTATTTATTATCAGATCATCAGTCAGTTGCTATGCTTAAATGCTACCTCCATCTTGTGCTACTTGTAATTCTCAAATTTAAATGGTACAACAAATAATAAAATTATTTGATTGTAGTCACGATAAATATGATATTTCTGCATTATTTACAAGAATAAAATGTGATCCCCCCCCCGGGGGCAATTCGAAGGTAGCAAACTAGAAATTTCTGCATCATACAACTTCCTTTACGTTAGGATGAAAAGTAACACTCATTTTTTTAACCAAGACTAGTAAAACCATAGAAGAAAGAAAGCGAGCTAATTTGGAATACGAATATCAAGGCATTAAAGCTCCTGACATAAGTCATCTTTTAATTCTTGAATTCCTTACACCCTCACAAAAAAACTCATTATATCAACTTTTTTCCCTGTTTGATGGGCATGATAACATAATTAAGTAAGAAAAGGAAGAAGGCCATTAAGAAAAATGATTATAATATTTTAGAAAAAAAAACATATACTTTTTATAATTAACTAACTTACCTAACTTTCTTAATCTAATCAAATTAATTAAAAAGATCTTACATCAAAGACTGGAAGAGTATTTTTGTACTTAGCATTCTAAGGTCGTGCCAGAGTTTCATTTATTCTACTATCAACGGCACAATTCCCACCGATATTGAATTTAATCCTCAGTTTTATAAGAAAGAATCATGCTCTAGCCCTCAAACCTAATTAAGCCATTTTAAGAAACACTTAAAAAGTATCAGTATATCCTCTCCAAACACTAGCACCTAAAACACATTCAAGATTACCCTGTACATGATTCTATGACCATACATTTGCTTATTGTACCTTCAACTTTAAGGTTTTGACTGCTTGGAATCTACCGTATGCCCTCTCCAAACACTATCACACATACATTCAAAATTACGTAACATGTGACTCTATGACCATACATTTACTTCTTTTACCTTCAAGGTGAAGCTTTTGAATACTTGTAATTCACCGAATTCTAACTTTTATCTATATCATAATAAAATACTGACTAATTCTAAGATCATCCACACGTCAATATAAAACCCATTTAGGAGTCATAAGCGGTGGCAGCTTGCCTCAAACTCTATGAGTGTCATAATAATCAGCTTTAACGGCAAATATACCATAATGCAAGGCTAATGACAGTTACATCGAAGAAGAAGGTTGTAAAGCAAGGAATTATCTAAGAACAAAAAGACAATCTGGGAATTAACTACTATGCATATGCTTAGTTGTGCAATGTTATCAGTGAAATCTAACAATGACAACTACTGTATGCATGCACGTACTTGGGCATAACTAAATTCTATGGCATAATCCGAGTTAAACATAACTCAGAACACTCACCATTCAGGTGTCAAGGTTTTTAGTGATGTTGGTTTTCCTCTATCATACACCAAAAAGTTAGGCCAGAGTTTCAATAACCCTACAACTGACAGATGCTAATCTATCGGGTAAAGAAACATTGCGGTATGCATACATGCGAGTGATCCTCCCAACTCTTTCACAGAATATAAGAAAACTTCCATCAATGATTAAAAAGAGCAGGTTAAAACCAAATTTCACATTAATAGCCATAAGAGTTATTCCAGAGTGAAAAATACATAACGGAAAAACACACACTCGTCAAAATCTCTACTCATTATCCCGCTAGCGTCAACGCATGGTTAAAGCTACAATCTTTCAACATCACATATAAATAATAAAAACTGCTTTAACCAGTAATAACAGATACATCCATCTTAGAACCCGAGCTTGGTGCGGCGCCAGTGCCTGCGCTTAGCATTATACCTGAACAAACACCAATGACATCATAAGAAGTTTTGAAGCAAACCACGACATTAACCCAAGATTTGCGAGGAAAACAATTCGAACCTGATGGTGTTGTCGGTCCTCATCCGAATCCAGTAAGGAATGGGCCTGTTCTGCCTCATCTTCTTCGCGAGCTTCTTCTTGATCCTGAAGGTCTTGTGTGAAGGCTATACATCAAAGAGTTCCAGTCAGGGCCTCTTAAAGTTGTAGAAAATACTGAACAAACAAAAAATATCAAGATACAGAAGCAGAGATAGACTACCATTTTCGGCTGCAGAAGATCGGTAACCAAAAACCAGAAGCCGCAGAAGTCTAAACTGTAACCCTAGTTTTAACATGAAGACCTAAAAAGGCGCCAGCGGGTGTTTTTTTTTTTGGGGTCAGGCATTGCCTGTTGGATTGGGCCACTCGGGTTAGCCTTCTCGAATTATTGGTAAACTATATTTTAGATTTTTTTTTTTGGCCCGACAACCTACATTTTACAATGAACTACGTTGCTTTCTTTATTTTCATTAAATCTAATTTTATTTTTTCCATTAAACTGCATTTAAATTTTATTTAAATTAATTTTTAAATATAATTTTATGATGTGCAATATTAATTTTTCAAAATTTAAACAAGTGATCTCTGTTTTAATTTAATTAAATAAAAATAAAGGTGATAAAGAAGCTGAGTGTAGTTCTTTAGACCAACATTTTTGTTGGCCAAAGTTCTTTAGACCAATATGATAGTAGTATCGTCAAATCGTTATTTAAAATGCGTGGCCTAAATAAAGTTGTAACTGTGAAAATAACTTGTTCAGAGGGATAAAAAAACTATTTTTGACCCAGGAAATAAATAAAATACTACTAACTTTCATCAGTTTGTTTTTGATTAAGGCCAAATAAACCCAACAAGTTGACGTTTGTGTTTAATAAGGTTTTGCGGACATGTTAGGCGAATGTTACTACCAAATTTTGGAGTACAGCTCGGGTTAACCAGTTTTAAAACGAAATACTAATAATTCCCTGTTTGGTGTTTTCCCCTTTACTGATTGGATGACTCAATTAATTAAGCATTAAATAAATAAATGCTTAAACTAAAAGTTGGTCATATAAAAAACTTCAAATAAGAAAGCATTAAGGTTCAATCAAAACTATTTATGACGTATTACTGGCTAACTTCATAAAATTTACCTGATTGTAAAAATATACATGAACGTTTCAAACTATTTATGAATGAGAGTTTTGTTTTCTTTTGAAATATTCATATCTACCTTTCCGTCCCGGTAGGTTCGATGATCATGGGTATTTTTGAATCCTGATCCAATGGGGGAAAAACCAAGTATGATTAGACATAGTAATTGATCAGAATCAAGAATCATTAAAATGAATCATTTGAAAAGGAAAGTATGGAGTTGATTACGTGAGCAGGTAGTGGATCAAATTTCTCTTAACCAATCAAGTAGATCTGTTATATATTCCTGAACCAATTGGATGGATCGCATCAAAATTGTTGTGGAAACTGAAGGTTCCACAGTTTCCTACGGTGCATTGCTGTGATTCAAAAGTCATGTCTTCCACTAAATGCATCCACGTAAGTACAATCCTGTATTATTCCATATCTCATCAACCAGTTCTCAATCAGCTAACATGACCATTCGAATTCACCATACACGATGATTTATAACACGTCTGAGGCCTCTTGTTTTCCATTATTTTAATTCTCACTTCATGAGGAAAACAATAATGCAATATATTATCTCTGATCCTTAATATAATATCTCATTTGACTTTTATTTTAGTTTTAATTATAAAACTCTAATCCACTTTGTCTTTCATATTTTTTTTTCCAAGATTGTATTTTTAATATTAATAGTTCTAACCAATATATTTGATTAGCAAAGATATTTTAGAAAAGACAACACCTATTTATTACAAATAACTAGCTTAACTTATTTTCTTAATCAACTCAAATTAGTTAACTAACTTTTATATTTAAGACCGGATGGAATAGTTCACCCTTAATTATAAAACGTAGGTTTGACCTATCAATTTTTAAAGATTGGTCCTAAGTCCTGTTAGGATTTCTCATCCTCCAGCGTTCCAAAGCTTAAACTTCTCCCCCATAATCCTGTTACCATTTAAGAGTCACTTAGAGTTCTCACCTTATACAGGTCAGGTGTGCTAGGATCTCTTCTTTTTCTTATTTCTGGAGGGGTTTCTGCAGAAGCATATATGTGTAGGTCTGAGACAATGTGTGCATAGGGTGGTTTTTGATTGTGTGAGATGGCAAAATTAATGCGTCATAACTCCCTAAATTATCTTTTTTAATCATATGTATTAGAATCACACTATGTGGGAATCTCTAACAATCAACAGGGATATTTAAAAAAAATATATAAAACAAAGTGGATTGAAATTTTATATTTATGGTTAAATTTAATTCCTCAACTAATTCTCATATTAAATATTAAAGACCCAAGGTAGTATATATTAAACATTCCAAAGTTTTCATTTTCTCAACCATCCGCATTCTCTAATTTTTAGCTCATTCCCTTCTACCAAACAAGACCACTAATGAGTGTTTACAAAATTATTTATACATCCTCCCTCGTCATTCATGAAATGAAAGAAAATTCTATTTCACAGTACTAGCTTAAGTCATTAGATTGGTTAAATTTGTTATTTATAATTAATGGATATTAGATTTTCTAAAATACTCTTGTTAATTATGTGTGTTGAAACTATATAAAACCTTTAATACATGCAATTAATAAAAATATTTTATATAAAAAATTATAAATCCAGAAAACAAAATAAATTGGTACTACTTCCGGTCATAATTATAAAAGCTAGTTGACTAATTTTGAGGAGATTAAGGAAACAAGTTAAGTTAGTTATTCGTAATAAATAGATGTTATATTTTCTAAAATATCCTTACTAATCATAATTATAAAAGTTAGTTGACTAATTTGAGAAGATTAAGGAAACAAGTTAAGTTAGTTATTGGTAATAAATAGATGTTGTATTTTCTAAAATATCCTTGCTAATCAAGTATATTTGTCAGAATTACCATTATTAGAACGACTACCTTAGAAAAAATTGATAAATATAAGAGATAAAATAGATTAAGATCTTATATTTTAGATTCAAATAAAAATTAAATAAGATTTTATATTAAGTATTGTAGATAGTATCTTATAATGGGGATAAAATCCAGCTTCTCGGTGGCATAGTTCTCAAATTTTGGGTTGAGAGGAGCAGCGAAGGAGGGGCAAAATTGAAAAATACTGGCGCCGCTTTTATCCCAGCAGATACAATGCCATTTCCAAAGCTATAAAACCTCACTTAAACCTTCTCTATCTTCCGATCCTCACTCAGCGTTTTCTTTCTTCGAATAGGGTTTTCTTGGACAATTTGGATCGACTCTGATTCAGTCACCGATTTGAGTGGTTAAACGCACTGTCTTTTTCCAGTCCTATAGCACATTACGAAGATGCCTCGACCATCAAAAAGAAAAGCCGCCTCATCAGCTGACGTCGATCTTTCTGTTTCACCCGGTACTTCAATTCTTTTGTTCTTGTCTGGTCCCCGTGGCTTCCTTCGAAGATCCCTCAAGTTTCCAAATTTTGCGTATTCGCTTCTCTTCAATGCCTCGATCGAGATGTCGATTTTTTCTTGTTTCCTATATCGACTAGGATTTATTTTCATCGTTTTCTCGCGGCCATAACGTTCTTCCGTGATTCTTGATGTTATTGGATGAGTTTGCTGGAATCGGATTGTTCTTTTAAGTTTAGAATCGTCGGTAGGTGATAATACCTTGTCCTTATGTGGCTCACGAGTTTGGAATGCTGAAGTTCATAGAAATTTCCATCAGAATCCCTACTTCAGATGTGTTACTCGTGTCCCATACTTTCCAATAGGATCATAACAAAACCTGACAAGAATAAAAGCTTGAGTTATTGTTTGTGTATTTGTGTTTGAGCATCGCTGTAGAAACGTTTCTTTGCATCTTTCTTTCTTTGTTCCTGTAATCATTGCCCCCCAAAGTTGATCTGCTGTAATGGTTTTATTTCATGTTGTTATTCAGCACCCAAGAAATCAAGAACAAAGCAAATCGACAAAGTAGGTCACCTATTTGATACATATGCAAATAAGTCAATAGATTTGATTGAGTAAGTATGTACTAATTGGATCATTTTCAGGTTATTGGTTTTTTTCTAATGTTATTTAGAATTGAGCAATTCACATACGGTCTTAATCTATACTCATCTGGTTACTCGGAATTTTGCTTATGTTATGCGATTGCCAATTGTTCTATCAGAAAAGAATAAGTGGTTGGTGCAAACTAGGACTAACAGCAAATGCCTAATGCATGCCCGCTCAAGCAATTCTATCAGGCATTTATGTCTGGTAGCTCACGGAAATTGGAATTCTGTTTCTGCATACATTTATTTTTCCTGTTTAGTGATATGATGACGAGAAATGTCTGGCTTATATTAAATCCGTTTTATTTTATTTTATTTTATTTTTTGTATTTTTTGCACATGGCATGGTATTGGAAGGGAAAGGAGCTTCTATAAAGTTATTTATTTACCCTATGTTCTCTATTTCCCTTTTAGCAATATTATTATTTTTTTAAGTCATCAAACTGGTAATACTAATTCTTTTACCTAGCTGCTTGAAGGGCTGACAATAACTGTCATAAAAAGCACTCAATTTTCAATTCTGTGGGGAGTAGCCTCTTTTTGTCTGCAAGAAATGCTGCTAAAAAGTGAAAAACAAATTTTTTTCAGAGTTTTAATCCCCATTCCATCATAGATCCATAGTTTATAGTGCATTAACTGGGTTGGGAAGACCAGTCTTGCCTAATTTATTTGAGAGGATAGTTCTTTGGTAGTTATATCTTGTTAAGGGCATTGATATCCCTGCTCTTCTTGCCTGTTCATCATGGCGCCTGGTGAATATCTGCATCTTCTTATGGCGAGAAATTGCCCAGACTGGAGGAAAACTATAACAGTTAAAATAATTTAAGATATAGGCACTTCATGCATGTTGTCTCTACTCTTTAAAATGAATTGATCTCTGATATTTTTCTTTGGACAAAAAAGATTTAGAACATTAAACAATAATTTTCATCCATGCATTTTGATTCGAAAACATATATATTAGGAGCTTGTATGCTGTTTCCCTTATTCTAGCTAAAATAACAAAAGTGGCAGAATGTGTATATTTAATTTAGTAACGAAGTCTGTCTTTTGATGTATGATGTTTTGGGTACAAATGATTTGTCGATTATTGTTATACATATAGTGGCTTACTTGGCTGGGATATGCTTCTATTTGGCTCCAACTGATGTAAATTTTTATATTTTGGTTCGCAGTCCAGCAGGAATTGAATCCCTTTGTTCAGATTTAGGTGTGGACCATACAGATATTAAAATTCTGATGCTTGCTTGGTATGTTACCACTGAGTGTTTGTTTTTGTGCTTTTCCTTCCTATAGCAAGCTGATCTTTTAACATTTGTTAATAAATAAACTTATTCAGGAAAATGAAATCTGAAAAGCAGGGTTACTTTTCTAAGGTATGCGCATTGTTTCAGTGTCATTTAGTTGTACTTAGTAATGAATGTTGTGATAGACAAGCACGTTTGTCGTGTTAATTTTTCATGATCGATTGCATGGGTTCATTGTCACAGACTCGGGAAACTCTTGGCTAAGTACTTATGCATTGATAGTTTATTTGAGGTGCAGTGCTTTCAAGCCTCTATGTACATTTGTTCCTTCTCAAGTATTTGTAATTTTTGTATAGATGAGAATCCAAGGCGATAGCTTGTCTCATCTTGGGGAATTCTTATAGTAGCAAGAGAGATTCAATGGAAAATATGTTTTAGATTGGCATTTCCTGCAATGTTGGCCAATATGGTTATTGTTAGCATCTTGAGGAGAAATTCCGTTGATCTATTGAGGGGTGCTGTTTAAAACGTCATTTGTATATATCTGATGATAATTTTTCATTGCAAAATTTACAATGAGAAGTAATAAAATGAATCCCAAAATATTGGATACTTGATGCTGTGTAGGAAATTTTTAGGGGCTATTAAGTTTGGTGGGAAGGACTTGTGTTTTTTTTACGTGTTAGGATTTCTAGTCTGTCGTCTGCATTGTATTCACTGCATTCTATTTGGTAAACAGTTTCTTTTATAGCCGTATTGATATTTTAGATACCAGTAGTCATTGGTTAATTGGTTTGAATTTCTGTACCATTACATTATTAAAATAGCATTTGAATAGGCCATATTTACCATTTTTATTCAATAGGATGAGTGGCGAAGAGGCCTCAAATGTTTAGGGGTTGACACTCTACCTAAATTGAAAAAAGCAGTCCTTGGGCTGGATAAAGAGGTACCTTTTTTTTCATTATTATTAAAAATTGCTAATTTTTGTCCTCTCACATTCTGATTTAGACCAACCATTGAAGGTTTTTATTTATTTTACTTCCTACATGTTCTGATTAGGTTATGAAATCAGGCTACTTTGAGGATTTTTATAACTTTGCATTTCAATATTGCCTAACAGGTAAGCTTGGTGATGATGGGGAACCGGGCATTTATTACACTCTTTTCAGACTTATTAATATAGAATATAAAATGTATAGAGAATGGCAATTTTTTATGTCTATAACCTGTGCATAATGTGGCTCATATCGGGTTCTCTGCATTTGCACGGGGCCTGCTCTAGTTGTTCTTAACTTTTTATGTCTCTAAAGTGACATGAAATAACTGTTTCAGAGGACATGCAGAGGAGTGTAGATATTGAGACCATTTGTGAGTTGTTGAATATTGTTCTCGGACCCCAATTTCCCACCCAGGTCAATTTATTAGTTGAGTATCTACAGGTAGGTAACATCTTTTATCACGCTTCTGTATTTTCGGAAGCGATTAACCTGTTTATTAGTCTTTTATCTTGTGGATTTTTTTTTTTTTTTTTTTTGGGTGTGTGCGCTTCATGATATAAAATTATATGCATATGCTGAGGATATTTTTCTCTGAATATCTCTAATATGGCAAGTTCTGGGTAGAAGAGTTTTCTCTGAGTTAAACCTTTTATAATGCGCATTATCTTATTCGGTCCGAAGATCTTGCTCAAAAGATGTTTGATGTCAAAATATTATTCCAGGAATTATTTTCTTACAGTTGAACTAATTTTGTGGCAGATACAAAGTGACTATAGGGCCGTCAACTTGGATCAATGGAGTAGTTTTTACCGTTTCTTTAAGGAGGTAATGCGGTTGTAACCTTTCCTTGGATTTAGTAACGTGCAATTTTTACTCATGAGTTTATTATATGAGGTTAGTTAGGGTTCCTTGTAGGCTAGAAGATATTGGTATAGCATTAAAAAAGAAACATTGTAGTTTAACTCACGAGAAAACCCAGGATTACTTGCTCCCTCTTTCCCATATAGTCTTGTGAATTGAGTGCGCAGGTGCCTTCTGCCTCCATTCATATTTCAGTCAGTTAAATACAAACAAGGAGTTCATGCTCGTAATCTGCAGATCTGGTCCCGGCTAAAACTCAAAATGTCTATAAAAATAGAATATCATTTATGCATAAATGGATGCTTGGTAGAATTGATTAAGGCAGGCAAGCCTTAACATGGCATGTGGAGAAATGTTATGACTTTTTTGTCACTGCCAGGTAAACTTTTCAGATCTTGGAAGTTATGACTCCATGCTAGCATGGCCAGTGATCCTTGACTCTTTTGTTGAATGGTTGAAAGAGAGAGAAAATAAAAGCTAATTTCTTGCTCTTGCAATTTCCGATCATCTTGCACCGCTGATGAACCAGAATCCACTTGAAGTAAGATTTCCAATTGTATATGAATGTTCCTGATTGATACTTTTTGCGGGTTTTTTTCTGCAAAAAGTTTACATACAGATCCGATGTAACATCGACTTCATATAGTGCCAAAAGCTACCTCAAAATTTCCAGCTGACATTGATATACTCTTGTTAAGAAATTTTGTTATGCCAGTTGACATTCTGTAACATTTATTTATTCACATGATATTTATTCCATTCAGGAAGCTTCTTCCCTGTTTGTTCACTGACATTCTTATATAAAATTGGAATTAGAAGCTGAATGTGGAAGAGTAATCAACTGTGTAGTCCTCGAGCCTTTCTTCCACCTGTTCCTGGCTATCTGTTAATGAATTTTAAAATATGTGTCAAGAAATATCAAGACTTCAATGGCTGTGAAACTGAAACCCACAAAAAAGAAGAAAAAATTCCCTGGGTTTTTGCTTTCCTTTTCCTTTCAAATGGAAAAGGTCTGTCAAAATCAATTTTGAAATTGGCTTGCATTACTACCTCCAATTTTTAATATAATATTTAGTTTGTAGTTCAATTTAAATTATAAACTAGGTATCATGTTAAGGAAGGGATGGAGCTAATATTATTTTTAAAAAGGGGTGTGGGGTAGGGAAAGAGTCTCATTTATAATTTTTAGAACAGATCCAACATTTATACCTTTTTCTATATCTGTGCTTCGGTTTTTTGAAGAACTCTTCGCGATCCCTATTACTGCTACTTCATAAGCCTTGAACTATATACAGGAACCTTGCCCGACAACCCATTTGAGAAATCTCAACCTTATAGTTTAGTTTTTCAAGATCTACTTAAATGAGGGGACGAAAGAGTGGAGGAGGTTCATAATTAGAATTAATACATTACAAATACATAATTGGACATTTAAAACCCAACATCACATACAGTAACTCACTCACAAAATTCTAATAATTTAAATTATTACTTATGATCTCCAACTCTCGAAATTTAACAAAGTTTTAACGTGAATGACTACTTTTATGATAATATACTGCTACCTCCGGTCCTAAATATAAAAGCTAGTTGACTGATTTGAGTAGATTAAGGAAACAAACTAAGTTAGTTATTTATAATAAAAAGGTGTTAAATTTTCTAAAATATCTTTGCTAATAAAGTTTGTTGGTTAGAACTATTATTATTAGACGGATTATCTTGAAAAAAAATGAATAAATATAAGAGACAAAGTGGATTCGAGCCTTATATTTAGGACCAAAATAAAAGTTAAATAAGATTTTATATTAAGAACTGAAGGTAGTAATAGATAGGACAATAATTCTGAAACATTAGTGACATTTGAACATTATCTTAAAACAACAGACATTCAAATGCGAAAGTTAACATTCAAATTAATCCTGTCATTAATTCTGAAATAAATATAACCAATAGTCCACCGCCATTTTAAATTATAATTAATCAATTTATTCCACATTATCGTTTCCTTTTTTAATTCTACTTTTACATATTATACGTATTGATATAGATGTATAGATGGAGAGGGATCAAAAATAACTGGAAGCATGTCAAAGCAGGGCTTCAAGAAGTCAAAGATAACTAGGGGAAGATCTATGCTAGATGGAAGTGGGAAAAAAGTGGTTGCTTCATAGCCAAATCTGCATACAAAGCTCTAAATCGCCCGTGAGAGAAACCGACTACCAACTGAAACAATATATGGAAATTAAAGGTTCCACAGCGATGTAGATCATTTGCGTGGCTGTTGTTTCATGAACGGATCACCACTAACCAACGAAAACTGAATGAAGGCCTTCACCCCAATGGTCTTTGTGATAGGTGCGACAATGAAGTGGAAACAGTAACCCATGCATTGAGAGATTGTACGGTGGTTCGGAAAGTCTGGGAGAATATTATCAAACCTGAATATTTATCCCGGTTCTTCTCTAGTAATTTACAAGATTGGCTTCAGCTCAACATGAGGAAACACATAGGCAGGTTCAAAGGCGATTGGAGAGGACTTTTCTTCATCATGTGCTAGTTCTTATGGAGAGCAAGGAATGAGTTCACTCATTCAAATATCAGTACAGACCTAAGTACTTTGACACCTAGAGCGTCAGCCATTATGCAGAGTATGATGAACTCGATAACGAAGCTGAAAGGAGTAAATATGAACACGCCCCAGCAACAAGTCACTAAACCTATCTCTGAGCACATGCAAGCAGCTTTTGCCGTAATGGTTGATGGTGCGTTCTCGGCCTCCACTAGTAGGGCGGCTTGCGGGGGCATTATTGTTGATCACCAGAACATGAACATACGAGAAGGCTTTCTTCTGAATTTGGAAAGTGGCGACCATCTCACGGCAGAACTCTGGGGGTGCTTGATGGGGATGAAATGCGCATGGGATATGGGCCTAAGAGATGTGATCTTACACAGCGATTCCTCAGAAGCTGTACAAACCATTCTCGTCGAAGAAAACCAACTGCATGAGGACTGGGTTACTGTCAAAGAGATCCAGAATATGCTTCGGTGGAATTGGAGTGTTAAGCTTCAAGTTATTCGAAGGGATGACAACTCAGAGGCGGACAAGCTAGCAAAGATAGCATTGAATGGAGCTATGGGACTGTAAGTGCTCAGCAAGGAAGTGGTCACGAGTTTGTTGCAGACTAATAATGTAGTTTAATCGTTTTTCTTTTTCTTCTAGTGTATCAAAAAAAATAGATGTATGGATGGATGATGTTATCATAATTTTTTTATTTTTTACCATTTCTTTTTTTAATCTAATTTTCATTTCATTTTTAATGAAATTTTTTATGCCAATTTAATTTAATTAATGTCATTATGAAATGTCGCTGCCACATGTCTCCATTAGACTCATAAGTGGGCCGAACTAAATTATTAAAGGCCAAGCTTAAGCCCACTTATTGATGGGCCTACACTGCGCCACGATGGCCCATCTTCGTGCCTGTGTCGTTTCTCTCTGCTCCTTTCTATTCGAGGGGCAGCGGATAAAATCTCGTCGCCGGAGATAAAACGGCGGCGAGAGCCTCGGCCGTCGATGTACAGTAACTCGGGTTTCCGTTTGATTCAATTTTTCCTTGAACAGTCGCCTAACTTGCCTAAAGATATTCTTTGGGGAGAAAAATTGACGGAATGTTATTGCCTGCAGTAATCTGCGCTGTTGCAGTTTTTACTGTTTAACACATCGTAGATTTTCCGCTCTGTGTTTTTTATTTGCTTTGATTAATTTGTCTTTTTTACCATACTGTCATCATAAGATAGTGCACGATTATATATTTTCTTAATTTTCATTTACGGTCAGGATGTAAATGGATCCATAGGGTGATTGATCTGTCTACCACCAGCTCATGGAGCAGTTAACAGTTCTTGCCATGCTTTGTAAGCTAGATTTGGAAAGAAAGAAAAAATCGGGAACAATAGGATTTTCTTGAAAGCTAAGTTGGTAGCTAAGGATCAGACAAAGTGACTTGTGTCGTTTAAACTCCATTACCTATTTAGAATTCACCTCATTGTGCACCTTACAATCCCAGTATCACATGAGTTTTCTATTTGCAATCCCATCGTCTTCTGAGTTTAGCTCATTTTTGAGGATACGCCTTTATGTTGTTTTTGGCAGTCTTGGGTGATGTTGAGGCTCGATGTTTTTTCTTTTTTCTCTGCACAAAGCTAGATAATTTCTTCTTTCATTGCCAAGTGACCATGTACTATATAGGTCCACATATCAAATTATAGTTGTAGTACTGGATACTGAAATACTGATTCTATTGATCCTGCACAATTTTGATGGGTACAAATTGTAGCTTAGGATACTGTATGAAGGAGAAAGCAGATGTAAGAGATGGGATACTGTTTTTAACTCTTGTTATTTCCTTTGTTATTATAAATCTAGGACGAGCAATATCCTTATCACGGGAAACTAGTTCCATTGTTTATGGTCGTGGTCACTTGCACTGAGAGCTGGCAAGCCTGGCTAAGATTAGATGAAAATAATGGTAGCTGATTCTTACAAAACCAAATACTTGCCTTGGGTTTTTTTTCCGAGGATCAAAAGATTGGTCAGTGAGCATGATGAAATTTATTTATTAGTACCTTATGTACTTCTACCTTCAATCTTTAATATAAGAGCTAATTGACTAATTTGAGTAGATTAAGGAAGTTTGTTAAGTTAATTATTTGTAATAATTAGGTGTTGTCTTTCCTAGAATACCTTTACTAATCACGTGTATTAGTTATAACTATTATTTAATGGAACATTTGACATGTACAACTACTACAAGGACTACTTTGAAAAAAATAGATAAATATGAAAGACACAGTAGATTGGGGTCTTATATTTAGAATCAAATTAAAAGTCAAACTAGCTCTTATATTAAAAACTGGAAGTAGTATTATGATACCGAGATTACCTAGAAATGCAAGCTAATGTACTGAAAGGCTTCTAATTTGTTCGGGCAAAAACAACAAATATTCCTTTTGCTTGTCCTTGCAAACTGTGTTCAAATAAGAGTCTACTGAATAATCCAGGAGGTATCATTTGCCAACATGGCACATCTATCTTTAGACCTGCACTGTCCCATGACATGCCATATAATGATCTGAAATTCTGTTTTTTTCTTTTCCTTTTTTCAAGTACAGTGCATAACTTTTGCAGTGCAAGGTTCTCTGCTATATCATTTTCACATTTTGCTTTTCCTCCTGGACTGTAATTGCTGCAGTGCTTTGCCAAATAACTGGGTCCAGTTTGGTCATGAACAGCTTCTCATTACTTAATATCCAGCGCACAAGGACTAAAGGCAAGCTATACTGAAGCTCCACCTACCTTTTAATGATTTGATGCTCCCTGTTTCATCTTTTTCTTTCACTATATTATGTAACAGGTTTTGCTCACATGAAGGAAATGACCAATTCCTGGACTTCCTCGATTAACCTACAGTTAGTAAATATTAAATTAACCAGTTTTTATTAGAGGGATTTACTGACCTAAACAAGGATAGTTAAATCAAACTAAATCTTCCATTGGCATTTTAGCATGCATACGGCAGCAAAAGTGCTTTCAGCATGAAATAGTTGTATATTTATTTAAACTAATTTAAGAAGCACTGGGTTAATTGATTCATATCTCACAGTATCCTAAACATTATGGTATAAAATACTGAGGTATATTAAATAAGAGTATTAAAAAGAATACAACGTGAAATTTTGATGATTTCTATGTAACGTGAGATATCATCCAGGAACTTTCTTTGGACATTATTGAATATTAAGTTCTGATTCACTATTCTGCATATCATTATTTTTTCAAGACAAGTATGTTAAAATATCATCTGAGGTATAGGATATTAGAATCAAGACAAATGAGAATAGTAGGAACATTTAAAACAAGTCTGTCTACTTTCAAGACAGTGAATCTTCATTAAAAATGTATAAAACAATACACGTTATATATAGATTCCTTTTTGTAGTCACTAGTATTGGCATCGCTGTATATTCTACTTTAAAGCTTGTCTATCTGTGGAAGTGTGTAATAACATTATTATTTCTCAGTCTCTTTGGGCGCTTTGCTTTCTTCAGGTTTGGTGCACCGAATTCCAAGCAGTCCAAACACTTTTTTGACTCAGTATGTCCCTTTACAGCCATTGGATATCAGAAAAGAAAGTTCAGCAGAAAACTTTTAAGTAACCCTAAGCTCTCTTTCTGGGTCGACAATGGCTTTGATTGTAAAAATTTAGGGTGCCATTTATAAAATTTGATCATGACAGCAAATGTCCCACTCCCTTGGCCTCACCCAGACAGGTTCTGGTACTGCATCCCATAATTCATTGATCAATGTCCCCTTTGTTTCTCAAATTATTCATCATTCCGAAGTTATATTCTACTCTGGCTAATCTACATTGAGTTAGACATCATTATAAAAATGTTAAAACTCTTTGAATGAGTTTTTAAGATGTCTGCATTGTGAGACTTAAACTAAACCAATTAATGCCACTGGTTTATGTATCATAATCTCACATTAAGTGCTAATTGGTATAAATCAATGTCTTTGTCACCAGCAAATGGGGAGAAACCTTAACTTTATTCCTTCATTTATTAGTATTCCTACTTTTCAGATCTATAGGCCCCTCCTCGTACTCAGGATTGATCCTTCCCCCCCCCCCCATCACCTCGTCGCCTTCCCATTTCGCTCTTCTATCTTGAACCTGACATTTCCATTTCATGTTAAATTTCCATGAAATTCTAATTATTAATCTGCCCACCTTTCTAGAAGAGGAATCTGAAGGCCACATCTTATACCGACCAAAATAATTTCGTGATTGATTCATCATAAATCACCAAACCAAAACTGGGTTTAGAGTAAATTATCAGTTACTAATTATGTGAGTGAGACCATTATTAGAAATTTTGGTACTCATTTGTATTGATTTTAGCACCAATTGTGTTACTTTCGATCATCTAATTCACAAGACCCTCCTAAAGAAGCATATGATTTACATAATATAACTTGTATGATCATTCAAATTTCAATTTTTAATGCTTTTTATTATTTTGTTTAAAGTTGACCGTCTTTTTTTTTTTTTAAATGTTATACCTTATGTTATTTTAAAACAATATTATAATAAAAATACAATCAACATTACTTACGAAAAACAACACCCCATCACTGCTGCTTTTCTCAAACACCACGCAATTTTAAGACCTCTAGTATCAATCATTGAGGATGGAATATGATCGTTTATATATATATATATATATATATATATAGTTTTAGATTAAGTGTATGCGTAGAAAATGACAAAAGTGGATATGCTAGCTAAATCCGCTCATAGGTCACAGGAAATTTTTTGTATCTTTAATCAACCTCCACCTCTTAATCAGGAGGCGGAGGATGATGAGGAGATTCTTCTAAATTTTTTCTTGTAATTTTGTTGTTAGAAGTATACAGTTTCTCATTCCAAAAAAAAAAGTAGAAAATGTTCTTGGCTTATGGGATCAAACCAAACATAAATCAAAATCTGTTTCTGACTTGTTTATAAGCATTTTTATATAAACTAAAACAAAAATTTTTTATATATTATCTCATATTTTATAAATCATGATTTAAAAATTAATTTTGAAAAATCCGATCATGATTCCAAAAGAGCTCTCAGAGTCAGCTTTGGAAGGTGATCTGTAGAAAATTTGAAGACCTCCCAAAAAAAGAAGGTGTGAACAAGTAAAAATAGGGGGGGTCATAATTTGGTCAATAATAAGCCCCACATGAGGCAAATCAAGAGTCCTGGATTGGTAAAACATTGGCTGACAAAAGAAAAGATTCAAAAAAGAATGAAGAATGTCTGACTCTCTCTGCCATCTTTGAATCCCTCTCCCCCTTTGTAAGAATCCAACATCCAGCAGCCTTTGACCAAATCTCAGCCGTCCATTGTCTCCCACCTTTTCCTTCGGTTTATCCACTTCAGTCTTTGATTGACAAGCATCATGTCTTTATCTCCCACTTAATTATTTTTAAGGATTAGCACTAATAATTATAAATCAATCAAGCCACTTTGTACTTCCTTTTCCTCAATTCTCGAAATTACCCCCATCCTTCTTCTTATTTATTTTATACAATTAAAATTAAAATTTATTTATAATACCCATCAACTATAAGTAGCACAATTTAATTATTTTTAAAGTTTCAGGCATATAACATTAAAAATGTGTTTATTTGTGATTTTTGTACAGTAGTGAATGTGCAATATGACTTAAATGGCAATTTATTTTTAATTAATGATCACATTCAATGATGGACAATTCTGACATTTTGTACAAACCCAGAGGATTGGGCATCGCACCCTTCTTTTAATATTGGCTCCACTTCTGATGTTTATTGGATTCGTATTTGTTTTTTTCTTGCTGGGATGTCATTACTCGTTACTATTGCATTCTTAAAATTTTTAATCACCCAATAGGCTGAACAGATCCAAATTGACACAGCTCTAATTATTGAAATTAGATTAGTCGTACACGGCAATCAAATCAATTGTAAAATGTCGGTTATAATAAAACAAGACATGAATATTATATTTTTATGTTGTACTAATTTTGTGCTATTAGCTTAGGCTTTTTGAATACTAGTATTAGGTTAATTTGTGTATAGCTTTCCTTAAAGCATTTTCTATATTTACATACAATTAAGTTTAAAACCTCATATTTAAATAATCATAACTATTTTTGCAAAGCAGTTTTTGAAGTGCTTACATGCTTCAAAATACAAAAGATTTTTAAAAAAATAAATGTTCATTTATAAATTTATTCCAGAATTATCCACAATGATGATGTAATAATTAAGTATGAATTTAGGTTGGAATTTCAAATTATATTTAATAGACTTTGCTGGCAAGCGCAATTTTGCCCAAAAAAAAATCTTCTAATATAAAATGGAATGAGTTTTGTATTTTCATTAAAACTTTAATCAAAATCAAGTTTTTAAAAGGAAGAATATTGTATTCAAACACACATTCTCTTTGATGTATTTATTATCAAGGCCTCAACATGGCATATTATATGCTGAAATTACCTAAACCTCATCATCAAATAAATACTCAATCATTGGACCACAATTAATTAAAAAATAAAGTCAGTTAGATATGGATGGAATGGGAAAAAAAATCATTTAATTTTTTCTCAAAGAAGGTAAAAGCCCATCAGGACAAAGGAATGTGACTGGTCGATGAAGCAGCAGAGGCAGTCCAGCTCACCCGCTTAGGTCGGATCTATTTTCTTCCACACTTCACTTTCCATCTTCGCTTTCATCGCGCGACACTTGGATTATCATTTCCTTTCATCATCCCCACTCAGCATTTCTCAAAATCCCAAAACAGCATCATCTTTTTTTCTCTCTTCCGAAATGAAAAAGCTTACAATTTTATTCACAACCCATTAAAAAGAAAAGCCGAAAAGGAGAGAATAAAAATAAAAACGACATTTTTTCGTATGGAATAGAATACCCAGAATCTCATTTCATGCCGAAATC
This sequence comes from Neltuma alba, assembly GCF_004799145.2. NCBI lineage: Eukaryota > Viridiplantae > Streptophyta > Magnoliopsida > Fabales > Fabaceae > Neltuma > Neltuma alba. The sequence goes on from NW_021636113.1 coordinate 104,777, forward strand.
ACCTCACGAGCTGTGTATTATTTCAATTTCTGGACTGCGGTTGCGTTAATGGGCAATGTTACTGGAAGTGTGGCTGCGAAATTCGCTTTCTTTCCACCGGACCCACCAACATACGACGTTTACAGAGAGCAAGATGGAATGCTCGTCTTCTCTGGGGTAACCGCCGATAAGAACGTGGACGTTCATCTGCTCGATACAAAGGCTGGGAATAAGATCATCGCCACCTTCTGGAAACACCCTTTTGCGAGGTTCACGCTTTTGTACTCTCATGGTAATGCTGCTGACTTGGGTCAAATGCAAGAGCTCTTCATTGAGCTCAGAGCTCATCTTCGTGTTAATGTCATGAGGTACTTTTTTACTTGATTCGTTTTTCTTCTTTTCGGGTCTCAAAATTCTCATGTTTATTGAGAAATAGGTTCAAATGGGTGTTCTCAGCTTTCCTTCTTATTCGGGGGTGCTGGGTGGCTTTACAACACGAATGCTTTTCCCCATAAATTCATCTTTTGAAACGTTTCCGTTTCTGCGTTATAAGCTACTGTGCATGTCGTCGTGCAATTTATTTTCTTTGAACCTAATTTTTCTAATAAACTTTGTCTGCTTTTTTGCATTTCTGGAATTATCAACCAACCAGCTTGGGTGCTGCTTCTCCTGTACTCCCTACCCAAAAGAAAAAAGAACTGTAGTTCCTAAGCCCTTGTTCAAATCTGGTAAAACGGTAGTGGTTTCAGATAATAAAGCAGGCAGGCCTGATCTCTAGGAAAATTTGAGGCCTTGTCGGTCTAGTTCTACTAGTATTTTACCGCTTGGCTTTCATCTAGTTCTCTTCTGTTCATAATCTTGTTTTACTCGACCTCACAGCTCATAGGATGTTCACTTACTTATCTTTTGAAGTAAAAAATTGAGTCAATCTGAATATTTCCTTGAGCCCTTTTGTCATATTGCAGCTATGACTACTCAGGATATGGAGCATCTACAGGTAAGGTAAGTGAATGTAAATCTTGTGATTCTTTTTCTCTCCTCTTCTTTTTTCCTGTTATCTTCCAGAGTTGATTTCAAATAATCTCTCGCTGAGCCACAGATAAGCCTTACCATAAGTGTAGGGTGATGTAAAAGAAGTGAGATTAGAAATGACATCCACTGATCTAACTTGGTATCTGATGTTTGATTTATCATCTCTCCAACTATGACAGCCATCTGAGTTCAACACGTATTACGACATAGAGGCCGTGTATAACTGCTTGAAGAGAGAATATGGAGTTAAGCAAGAAGAATTAATTTTGTACGGTCAATCAGTTGGAAGTGGGCCCACAGTACACCTGGCTTCTAAATTACAGAGGCTGAGAGGTGTTGTTCTTCACAGTGCGATTCTTTCAGGGATAACTTGCTCAAGAGTTTCTTTCTTGAGCCTCCTGTTTTCAAGAGATTATTCTGATTCTATGTTTTGCTAGTTTTGAGTAAGAGCCATTGATATGGAAGCTTTGCTGAGCGTTGAAGAGGGTAGAATAGGATGGAAAATTAAGCTTGGAGGGTCGGTTATATGGATTTTATCATCTACTTAAAAACTATTTTTATGTCATCTCGTGTATATTTGATTGCAAACCTCACACAATTCAAACTGTGTTAGAACATAGCGTTCACACTTGTTTCCATGGCATAAAACTGAGAGTTCATAAATTACTTTTATTAAGAAACGATACAGCACGAGCTTGCTCCACAAAGTGCCAACCATAGTCATATCATGATGTGTATGGCGTATCTCTCTAGATCGTCAATTGTAGAATGTATCAAATAGTAAGATTCAATAACAAATAAAAATGACTTGAAATATACACACAGGAGGCATAAACACCACTTTGCAACAATATAGTATTGTTACGTTAACTCATTGCTCTCACATGATTTTGAAGTTCTAAGTTGTGCTATCGCCTACCGTGTTGGTCAACCATCGATTAATGTTGTTAGGTCTGTGACTTGGTATTATGAATGAATTGTCTGATCCAGGACTTTTTTTCCCCATTTAGCAGTAGATTCGTATATTCCTGTTGTTTGTAAGACTCAAATTGAGAATGGCAAACATTATGATGCGAACCACTGACTTTATAATCTGTAGTAATTAACGAAATGGCAAATTTAAGCCAGTGGTATGCGGCCAGCCTCGAAGAAAAACCAAGCAAAAACTACTGTTCAATTTTTCTCCCCATTACATGTCTACCTTCCTCTATTTATTTTAATAGAGATTGGATGGGCTCCTAGCAAATTACTTAACTACCCGTAATCTCCTAACCACGATCCTTGTAAAGTTCGTTCTTTTTCCTATACAACTCATTTTCCTTATGTTGCAGTGAACTTATATGAGCAGTCTATGATTCACTTAAAAACATAAAGCATATGAGAGTGGTCAAACGGCTTCTCCCAACCCCTTTATGGCTGTGTAGTACTGATACTGAGTCTGGGAACAGCTTTCACCTTATGAGTAGGAAGAATGTTCCAACAGAACAAAGGTTGTGAGTGCTAATAGTCACTATAGTATACGCTTTTGATATCCTTCGTTTGTCTTGCAAAACCAAATTTCGTGATATTAATACATTGAGTTTTGCCTTTCTTTTTGAGTGATGGAATCTGTGGTTAGGCATTGATGAATTTCAATTGGAAACAATGCTACCATTAGAGCATAGTATGTTCGTAATCTGTGGAGTGGACCCCATTAGGTTGAAAATTAGATGCAAAGTTCATTGCCAATGCTATGAACTTATGTTGATTTTCTTCCTCTTTTGTGTTGAGCAATGCTATTGGTGTCGTGATTTATAAATTTAAGAGACATTTGGTACATCGGTATCTAGGTGTCTATCATGATATTATCTTCTTAATATCCCAAGAGGAAGACGATCGGATCATTTGGATTGTAGGGATCTCACACATTGTCATTTTTTTTTGGGGTCTGTTAACTTCTATGAAGTATCAATTGTATCCTCTTTTACGCCTTCCAATATGATTTGAAAACCACAATATCATGTACCATGGAGCCTGAAATTTTAAGGAATGTGAGATGACAATGTTGTAACGAACAAAGAACAACTCGAGTTTTTTTCATAGTGAAGGATTCATTTGATGAAGTGGACACATTTCCCTGTGCTAATAGTATTTTTTTTTTTTCTGCTAAATATGTTCTAAGCAGGGAACAAACGATGACATCGTTGATTGGTCTCATGGGAAGCGATTATGGGAACTTTCCAAGGAAAAATATGACCCTTTGTGGGTTAAAGGTGGGGGCCATTGCAACCTTGAGACATTCCCAGAGTACATCAAGCACTTACGCAAGTTCATGAACGCCATGGAGAAACAAGCACTCTCAAATCAGACAAAGCAACAACACAATCCAGATCCTAGTATTACTGAATCCAAACACAACAAGTGCCTAATATTTGGTAAAAGATAGCTGCATCAGTTTTTCTTTCCTTCAGAGTTTTTTTGAAGTGTAGGGAGGAACAGAGAAAAATCGCGTTTCAGACTGAAGATTGAGCTCAAAACTGCAGGTTTTCCCATAATGCTGCTTTGATTCTTGTGTTGAGAATTTGAGAGACATGCTATGGACTAGAAGAACTGAAAGATGGAAGTCCAAATTCTGTTAAGATATAGCCATGTTTTAGGTAGAAAATTGTGCTGAGTGGTCATTGCCTTGCCTAGGTTAATTATCAATGTCGGAAAATTTAAAAGAATGTACTTGATTACACTATCTGGCAATGATGGCAAAGTTGAGTTTGTGTATAGTGTCATCATTAATCTGAGAAAAAGAGTGTTCTTTTCCTGAGAAAAAGACTCTACTGATTATCCTGTCGGGCAAACATAACCAAGAAATTAGATGGGAAATTAAAAATAAATAGATTGTTAGAGATTAATTAGTTATTGGCATGATACGATGCTTTTATGATGAGCAGTTATTGTTTGTGTCCGCCCCATCTGCCATGTTGTTTTGGTTCTCATTTCTCAATGATTTTTTTTTTTCCTTGTTACACTCGATAATTGATTCTTAATGAAAAGAGATTGGGGGTGCTCATCTTTGAATAACTTGAGAGTGAAGTTGGTGTTTAATTCTGTCAAAAAGCATACTCCTCTGATTCTGAAACCTAAATGTAAGAAGTGAACTTCTTCTAATTTTAAATGTGAGATTTATTTTGTAGTATAAATTTACATTATAAAATGACACTTACATTTAGGACCAGAGGAGTATCATTTTATGGCATTAATCAATATATGAAGTTTTACTATTCACCATTTTTTGTAATTTGAACATTCACTAAAATGATAATAATTTAACAACCAACCAAAATTTTCCTTTGATAGTTCACCCGGAAAAAAAATTATCCGTTAATATCATGGATATGAGTTTTCAAAAAGAGCATAAACTTCCCACACACACACACACGAGAACCTTGTAAAGGAATTTCTAAACAAGTGCCGTGAATTTATAAAATAATAAACCATCAGCTGTGAGGAACCGTAGAGTCATTTGAGTTTGACGTGAAAGAACAAAATTACCCCTCCCTCCACCACTTGATCATTTGACCTTGACTACCGTTTGACCGCCGAAACAGGGCGTCTGAAGAACGAAACCAACCGGTCGTCAGTTACACGTACGTGTACGATCAAAAGTGTTTAATAACTGGGCTTCTTTGAGACTTCATATGACACGCACAGATAATTTTAGTTCATGAGGCGGATGGGTCTCCCATCTGCCGCAGAATCAGAACCAGAAATATCATAAAAATGGCTGGCAATATACTATCTTTCGTAGTTAATATACCCTCCCGTTTTAAATATAAAACCCTTATACTAATATATATAAATGTCTTATATTTAAAATCAGAAGAGTAAGAACTAAATAATTAATTTGAGTAGATTAAGAAAATTTGTTGAGTTAGTTATTTATAATAATAACATGTATTAGCTAGAATTATTGTTTGATGAAATCTTTAACATATGCAACTAATGCAAGAACTACTTTTAAAAAAATAAAAAAATATGAAAGACAAAGTAGATTAGAGTCTTATATTTAATATCAAATTAAATGTCAAACTAGTTTTTATATTAAGAATTAGAATAATTTAAAAAAATATTGTTGAGAGAGAGAGAGAGAGAGAAAAGATATACGTAAGTTGTATCCAAAGGAATTAGCAGTGTCATAGCATGCTAACCAATACCACAAAGTATTTCTCTTTTTTTATGAATAACAACGAGAATATTATGAACCTTCACCAAAATGGTGATTTGAGGAAGGGGGAAATAAACCTATTGTGAGTTGTACAATGAGGTAGTATTATCAATCTGATTCTTGCTCTTGTTATCACTTCATCACTCCCAAAAAAAAAAAACGAAGTTCAAACGAGATCATTGTAAGGTAACCTTAAAAAAAACAAAGAATAATGACATCATACGCTAAGAAATCATTAAATATCCAGATTGACATGATTGAATATGAGCTCTCAATCATTCAATTGGTTTTATAACTCATGATGGATAATATGTCATCACTATACCTAAGTTTAATCCAGTTCTTTATACACACGCGCCTTATTTTATTCTACTCCCATCCCGTGCCCTGTGGGGCTTAAGCATATGCAATTACCTACTTTAAAGCATAGTCACACAATAACTATGAGGTTACAAATAACCACTCTTCATAAATCAGTGTTTAAATTCTCACTCAAAAAAAATTTACATTTAGCGTACGACAATGTTTCAAATATGATTGTCTCCAATAAGAAATACCTATACATAAAAAAAAAAAGGCACACTTTCAGCCCATAACAAGTTCTTTTTTTAACTATTATCATTACCTAGATGGTATGAAATATGTTTCTTTAAATTATTTAATCAACTAAATGGTTTTTTAACATTGCACAGAGTTTGAGGTGAGTATGAGTTATAAATAATGGAGTTTTTTGCGAAGCTGCTACAAAATATTACCTTCGATTTTTAATATAAGAGCTGATTTGATTCTAAATATAAGACTCCAATCTACTTTGTCACCAATATTTATCTATTTTGTCCCAAAGTAATTCTTATAATAGTTGCATATGTTAAGGAATTAGTATTATTAATATATTAATAAAGGTATTTTAAAAAAGACAATATCTATTCACTATAAATAACTAACTTTTTTAACTTTTTAAAATTAGTTAATTGAGTTTTATATTGAAGATCGAAGCTATTTGTACATGGGCCTTTAAAATCCTTTTCTTGGAGTCGAGCGATGTACCAAGCCCACAAACAGGAAAACAAGTGATCTTTTTTCTGTTTTTATGACAAAAACAAACGACCCTTTTATGCTCTTTTGTTGTAATCGAAAGCCTTTCAAGACGGCAAGAACTTCATGGTAAATACCACCTCCGTGCAATTTATACTACAAATTAAATTTTATATTCAAAAGAAGAGCTAGTACTCGTACAATTATTTCTGAAGCAGTGATGGGGCTAGGGGACGACGTCGTACTATGCCAACTCGGGGTTAAAGACTTGGAGATATCTCATATGAGGATGAGGATTGGACGGAGGAGTACGACGTCGTGGCAGGAGAATCAGAGGGGGTGGGGCCCAGAAGGGATGGTTTCTGTTGAGATTTCGTGTTGGATGAATGGCGGGTCCCATTGAGTTGCCAATGGGAAAGAGAAACGCGGAAAGTAGTGGGGTTCCTCCGAGTTTGTGAGGCAGCTTTAGCTTCCCTTATTTTGGCAGCCACGTTTTCCGGACTGTCACTCCCACTCCCATGCTGAACCACCCCCTCCCTTTTGTTTTTTTCGTTATCGATCGATGAATCGCTGGTAAAAAAAAAAAAAAAGAATCGATGAATCAAACAATCCCCTTATACTAATTAAATTCTTAATATAAAAATTAGTTTAATTTCTAATTTATTTTTATTTTTAATTTAATTTTAAATATAAAATTTAATTCATTTTATCTCTTATATTTATTTTTTAAAAAAATAATTCTTATACTAGTTACACATGTTAAATGTTCAGTCAAATAGTAGTTTTAGTTAATATATATTCAGTAAAAATATTTTAAGAAAGATAATATTTAATTATTATAAATAATTAATTTAACTAATTTTTTAAATATATTTAAACTAGTGAACTAATTTTTATATTAAGAACTGGGATAGTTCTGCAAAAATAACTCCTTATAATCACACACAACATGTTGTTAATCACGTAGATCCATTTTCAAGGATGCCAATGTAGATTTTTGCCAGTGTAAAAGTAAATTTGGATAAATATAATAAATATGTTTGAGAGAGCTAACTCCAATTTAAATATCACGCTGGTAAACAAAAAATTTAAATATCACAATACTTGAATATGACTCAATCAAATAGTTTTACACTTTTACAAGGAAAAAAAATACATGACTTAATATTATTTTTAATCATGAAATTTAATTTCGTTTTTATTTCTAAAATTGGACTAATTTTGATCTGCATAGAAATTTTTGGCCCCTAAAACAAATTTCAATTTTAAATAATTAAAATAAAAATGAGATTAAATTTTAGAAATTCAAAATGATATTAATTCAAAATGCCTACTTCATTATAGTTATTTCTCGTTCGCCATTTGAACAACATCATAATTAAATGGAAAATTTTGGACATTATTAAGTCACACCTTCTGTGATTTGATCAATTCCTATTGGTCATCATTTTTTAAGTGTATAAGAAAAAATAGTGCATATTAAAAAAATCAAATAATCATGTTCATATCTAAATTACTGATATATAAATAATATTTAACCAGGTAAAATTTAATCAAAACTTAAAGTTGATGAATGTACGTCCTTTTGTTAATCATATCATGACACAATTTATATGTATTTACGTGACAAAATAAAATACTACCCCACTTCCTTAATAGGAGAACAACTTAACTACTCTGAGTAAATTGTTGGGGGGAAAATAATTTGAGTTAAAGAAAGCCTATTAAACTAATTACTTGTAAAATTAAATTCACTAAAATATCATTTTAGTTATAACTACCTTTTGATGATAAAACTTTTTCAATAGAAATACTTTAAAAAATGAATTATAAATATAAAAATAAAATAAAATAAATTTTATATTTAAAACTAAATATAATATTGAACTAATTTTATATTAAAATTAGAGGGTCCGAGAAACGCAGAAAAGCAGCCGTGGGATGGAGGCTTGAGGTGAAAGAAAAGCCATGGAAGGACGCAGTCAGTAAATGACAAATCTAATCACAGTATGAGAGTACGACGCCGTCGCATCAGACGACAAAAGGTGTGGGCTCCCTTCAATGAACCGTTTCGTTGCGATTTCGTGCCCCAGCAGACTCATATGGCGGGACCCACGTTCCCCCACTTCGGCCAATCAGGACATGAAACATGTCGGAGTCAGAGCATGGGAGGATCAGAATCAGGGGAGCCCAAGACGGCATGCTCAGATGTGACAACAATCATCCTTGTACGTCCTCCATTCTCATCACCTTTGACTTGCGTCAATCAAAATACTCCACACAAAAACAAAACATATTTTGGTCTCACATATTTTTTTTTCTTTTTTTTAAAAGATAATTATTGCATTCTGAAACTAATTACGCGACACAATAACACAAGTAACATAGTACGTACTACTTCTTCCTTTGAGTTAGGCCAATTGCCTTGTCTTGCACGTCTAGGGAAACACATTAAAAATTACAGATATTATCAACATCAAACTTTTTGTTTGGGTTGGAGTAAAATTAGAATGAAAAAAAAAGGACTAATACTATTTTTTAAAATTTGATTTTATTTTAGTTTTAATTTCTAAAATTTAATCTCATTTGGATTTTGATTCTTAAAATTTTAGTCTTATGATTTTCATTTCTGAAATTAATTCTATCTTGGTATGGCTTAAGCTTTTTGGTCCTTGAAATAACGACCAATACCAAAATAAGATTAAATTTCAAGGAGGCCAAAACCAAAATGAAATCCAATTTTAGAAATCAAAACCATTGGTTGCAAATTTTAAAGACTAAAACTAAAATAGAGTTGAATTTCAAAAATTGAAGATAGGGTTAACCTAAGAAAAAAGGAAAAAAATTAAAATAATAATTTTTTAAATTATTTTTGGAAGTTTTTTCTTCCACTTTTTCCTTCATCTAAATATAGCCCAAACGTCATTTCATGTTAATTAGTACTCTTCCAGTCTTCAATATAAGACTTATTTAACTAATTTGATTAGATTAAGAAAGTTAGGTAAGTTAATTAATTATAAAAAATATGACATGTTTTTTCTAAAATACCATAATCATCTTTCTTAATGCCCCATCTTCCTTTTCTACTTGATTATAGCTGAAAGAGTATCCATAGGGGTAATTTAGAGAAAATTGATAAATATGAGAAATGAGTCTTATATTTATGACCAAAACTAACTCAATAAATGGGTCATATATTAAGGATCGGAAGAATAGTTTTTTTGTTCAAACTACATTGGCTTATACTAGTTCTTGACGTTATAAGTTGATCTCGCACTAACCGGAAAGTTTGCATTTGTCATTTCTTGCTTATGATCTCATCAATCCGCAAATACTTCTTTCATTTTGTGCGAGGTATTTTTCTACTGTTTCGATTTTTAATATAAGACCTATTTAACTAATTTGATAGATTAAGAAAGTTAGATAAGTTAATTAATTATAAGAAATATGACGTGTTTTTCTTAAAATATCATAATTATCTTTTTTAATATCCTTTTTCTTTTTTCTACTTGATTATGGCTAAGGAAGTATCTATAGAGATAATTTAAAATAATAATAAATATAAGAAATATGTTTTATATTTAGGACAAAATTAACTCAATAATTAGGTCATATATTAAGGACCAGAGGAGTATTATTTTATTTACTTGAAAAATTAGTTTCTAACCCAACTTAATTAAGCAGCTTATTCCAGTGGGAGTTCGACCTCTGTCTGTTTTCATACAAACGATATTATTATCACGAACTAATTTAATTAAAGATGTTGTACGCTTAAATTATTAGTCTGATTTCTCTAGTCTGTTTTCAAATCTGTCCAAAGAGTAGTGTAATATTTTAACATAAGTTGTTCAAAAAAGTTGTAGATATATGCAATTTATCCCCCAAAAAAAAAAAGAAACAGGAGAAGTGAGGATATATATATATATATATTTATTTATATATGTCAATATTTTAAATGCGCGTCTCTGTCAATTAACCATAAACATTACAATTCACTACAGTGTAACAAGTTCACCCAGGAAAAAAATAGAGTTAGGTTGAAAATTGACCCACAAAAATGAATTGGGTTAGTTGAATTAGGTTAAGAATAAGGACAAATATTGAATTAAGTCAAAATTAAAAGCACGCATGGATATATTACAACTAATAACTTTAAATCAAATTAAATACATAATTCTAAAAACATAAACAATGAAATTATCTATACTTCATATCACAGTCCCTTTGTAATAAAACGAAAAGCATGCTTTCTTAACAAAAGGAGGAGTTTGGCCAAAAAAAAAAAACAAAAGGAGGAGGGATTTTGACTTCATTGAGACGGCAAGCTTATCGAATATTGAAGGAGTAAATTAATTATTATTATTATTATTATTATTAATGTGGACAAATAATGTGGAAATGATTGGCACACATTGGATTGGATAGAGTCTTAATTAGAGCAAACTAAGTAGTGTTAATGAACCACCCTAAGTATACCTAACCACTTTGTTTTGTTTCGCACAATAAGAAATGACGATGTTGTCTCATTTAAGTGCTTTGTTTGGTAAATGTTTTCCAATTAGCTGTGGGAAGTTGTAGCTTTGGACCTTTCTGTTAATAAAGACTGAGAACGTTCATCACGTTTGATTGGCCTTCAAAAGTCATGAACGTGAGCAATTTTTTCATGTATTTTACTGTGTTTTGCTTTTTGCTGCCTTTATTTTACTATTATTTTAATATTCTTTCTATTCATAGAAAGCCCATTTTGGTACATAAAAAAATCATATTATTTATAAGTCACACGTACTAAGGGAAAAAATTATTATACAGTTCCACATAAGTAATTTAATTATTAAAAAGTATCACAATTAGTAAGCATTAAACAACATGTAATGATAAGTTTTGATACGAGAAATAATAGTATACTCATCCTTTAGGGTCTATTTACTCATGTGAGACTACAATGATCTTTCCTAATAGTCATGATAAATCTGTTAGGAATTATGTTAAAAATTGAGCTTGTAGTTTAATTTAAACTAAAAAATAGATATTATATTAAAAATTGAGGTAATAATAATTTGATTTTTTTAAGAAATAATTATGATTCTCAATTAACATAAATATTTTAAAATTGACTTGTTTCTTCCTTTTCCATCCTACCATTTGTGGCATGTTCGTGTGGGTGTATTTGCCGAAGGCATTTTTATATATTTGGTGACAACAATACAGACTTATTTATTTACTGTACGGTCATGATATTCCAATATTTTAACTACTGGAAAAAAAAAAAAAGAAAAAGAAAGATGGGTGTTGAATGAAAATATTTTAACACATGGTCTATAAATATAATTTTTTCCTTCCTCAAACTTTCCGCTTTATTTTTCTTTTTTATCAAAAATATTGTCGTAACCAAAATTATTGGTCCTGTTGTCGTCTATCTAACAAAAATTATTGGTGTTGTTGTCGTTTCAAAAGAGGGAACAAGAACAATTCAGCAAGGCCGCCATAAATATTATACCTTTCAGACTTCAACATCACCACCGTCCTTCTTCTGGTTTTATTGTTATTTTATTATTATTATTGTTAGTACAAGGGGAAACTTGCTTTTAATTTTAAAGGATTCTTACCTTAATTAAAATTTAAGAATATGTTATTCCACATTTAAAAGTTCACACATTACTACTTTTATTTATTTATTTTTGGACTGAATGAGTGGTGGCATATTTGGTTGTTCCATCAATTCATGACATAAGATTGGAAATTAATTATTATATATATCCAAACAACCGACAACGTTTCAAGTTTTCGGCTTGTATTAGGTAATAGGCAATTGAAAATTCCCAATTTGTTCTCTGCCCAGTTAATTTCCACAACAATTTTGGTCAATTTGGCATAATTATTCATGACTTTTGAAGGCTAATTAAAAGGCATCCTCGTGAAGTTTTGCTTGAACACCTTCCAAATTTGACTTCCCTTCTTTTTTCTCTTCTGGTCAAATCCAAATAAATATAACCTTATAATTCTATATAACAAGAATTAAATTACTCTTCCGATTTCAAATGTAAAAATTATATAACTAATTTACATAAATTTAAAAAATTATTTAGAATAGTTATTTGCAGAAAAATACGTATTAATTTTTTTAAAAATTATTTGTATAGGATAACAGGGAGAGTATATAAAAAGGCTATAGCTTTGTGAGACAAAATGTATTAAGACAACTAAAACAAATTTTCTTGACTCTTATATTTAGAAATTAGAACCGGACAGGGCATAATTTTTTTTTTGGCTAACCGAACAGAGTATAATTTAAATCTTCACAATTTAAATTAGATAAACAGAACATTAATATTATTACTGAGAAATTGATTGAAAGCCAAGAAATTGCCTTTCCATTTTAAGAAAGAAACGTTTACACTTAATTGCCTAAAAACTAAAATCACGAGCTTTCAAAAGAAAAAAAAAATTGAAGAAATTATATATTTTTATTTGGAAGTTTTGATTGATTTTTTTTTCCGGCTCAAGCAAAAGGAAACTTGTACATGGAATGCAATTAATGACAAAATCACTCTCAGATTTCTCAAGATCCTGCATGGGATTTTCGAAGAAAGTTAATAGAATTGTTCCCAGAGTTGACCATAGCACCTAGAAGGAGAACTTTTGACAGTTACTTACAATTCAAGTAAGTTTAAAAGGCCATCAAAGCACCTCAATAATCAAAAAAAGAATTAACATCGTTGTAACATACAAAACACATTCATCACAGGCATGATTTATGTCATTACCTTAAATTATGTCATTAATTGACTGATGATTATCGTATTTGATCAAAAAATTTGATGATTATTGTAAACAGTTTTTACACTTTCTCCGAGATAGATAAGGAGAGGGTGCATGGTGCAGTTGTGCGCATGAGATGTAGCATATAATTGCCCAAAAGGCCTTGGGGAGACCCAGAAAGAGAGAGAGACTGAGAAGAATATATAAAAAGAGGGGAAGCATAAGCAAGCTTGCATTATTGTAATTTCATGAGCAATTAACAAATAGTTAAAGGTGAAGGCTTTTTCTGTTGTGTTGGGAGAAAAAGTTAACGACAAATACCAGAGAAAGGCCATTTCGCAGCAGAGAGAGAGTGACTTTCACTAAAATACTAAAAAGATTTCAGCTTTGTTTTGTTGGGTTCAACCCCTTCACTCTTTTCTGGCCGTGGCCATTAGTATCCATTTCTGCAGCTCTCCCTTTCGCTTTCTTTCCACATTCTCTCTCTTTCTCTTTCTTCTTCGTTTCAAAACCCTTTCCTAGGTTTCTGTTTCTCCGTTCACTTCTTGCTGTTATGCTCTGTTGTAACTGTAGCCTTTGTTGGCGAAAGCAGAGTCTTGCATAATCAAGATTCAAACTTACCTCCCTGGGAATTGTGATCTCTGCTTTAGTCTTTAGTTTTTCACCTGGTTTTCTCAAGATGACTCCGGAGGACCAAAGGGGCGATTTGAGTGATGACTATGTGGCCGCGAAAAAGTTTCCTGTGGGTATGAGTGTTCTGGCTGTTGATGACGACCCAATTTGTCTTAAAGTGTTGGAGACTCTGCTTGTCAAATGCGAGTATCGGGGTTCGTATTTGAAACTTCTGTTTTTAATCCAGTAAATTCTAGTTTCCATTGCTTGTGCTGGACCTATCCGGTAGTACTGTTCAATTACAAGTTTTGTATTTTCCTCATAGTATTTCTCCATCTAGTTACGCTGTATGTTAAAGTATAACTTACCCGCTCACTTCGAAGTTTTGGTCACCCTTTGCACAGGCACTGTTTTGTTTCCAGTTGGGGTCCCATATTTTCTGAGTAATATCTGTTGGGCCCGTTCTGATTTCTGCAGTTCTGCTGAAGTTATGATTTTTTTCTCTAAATTACAATCATCTTCCCTTACATACTTTTGCGCTGCTATATCAATATCACAATTATTGCCACTTTTTCTGACTAGGCCTTTATTAGTAGATCTACTTTCAGAGTTCTTGACTTGTCTGGCTTGGAAGCCACTGACTTTATCTCATATGTGATTTTTGGTTAATGTTGCAGTTACTACAACTAATCAGGCGATTAAGGCTTTGAAAATGCTAAGGGAAAACAGGAACAAGTTTGACCTCGTCATTAGTGATGTAAATATGCCAGACATGGACGGATTTAAGCTCCTTGAGCTAGTGGGTCTTGAAATGGACCTACCTGTCATCAGTAAGTTCAATCTAATTTTACACTTGACAGTTACTTAGATTTGCTTCTTACCCTTTCTGTTAGTGTTTTGTAACTGAAGAAAGTTCCAAATCTTTGATTTTTTTCTTTATTACCAATAGCAATGTTATTGTTATTTAATTATGTACTGTGGCTGAAAGAATTAGATATATTTTTCTCATAAATTGTTTGATTGACTTGAACCCTACTGTTTTGACTTTGATGTTGACCCAGTGTTGTCAGCACACAGTGATACAAGGCTTGTGATGAAGGGCGTTACCCATGGTGCATGTGACTATTTACTGAAACCTGTTAGAATGGAAGAGCTTAAGAACATATGGCAACATGTGGTTCGAAGAAAGAAGTTTGATAACAAAGACCAGAATAAGGCTTCTCAGGTGGAGAAGGCGAACAATATTTCTGGGGAAGGGAATCCAGGCATCGGTTCAGAAAATAATTCCGATCAAAGTAAAAAACTGGGTAAGAGGAGGAAGGACCAGGGTGAGGATGATGAAGAAGATGATGAAGACAATGTGCAAGAGAATGAGGAAGACCCATCAACACAGAAGAGGCCACGTGTAGTTTGGTCAGTTGAGCTGCACAGGAAATTTGTTGCTGCAGTTGATCAACTGGGACTTGAAAGTGAGTTTATGTAACTTGGCACTTAGAAATTAAAATTAAAAGTTTACTTGCTAGCTTAAGGTGCGTTTATCTGTTCTTGCAGAGGCTGTTCCCAAGAAAATTCTTGACCTGATGAATGTTGAAGGGCTTACAAGGGAAAATGTGGCAAGCCATCTACAGGTAAAAGTTCGTCATTTCATTTGGATAGAATTTAACATCACGATTAAATAGTGCTTGCTCTTAGGTTAAATGAGAACATGCTGTAAAATGTATTTAATGTCTGGTGTTTGTCAGACTTAAGCTTACTGTCATATTGTCTTGCAGAAATATAGGATCTATCTCAGGAAGGCAACTCAACAAGCTAAAATGGCTGCTGCATTGGGTGGAGAATCATCATACTTGCGGATGGGTTCATTAGAGGGTTTTGGAGAGTTTCGCACATTGTCTGGTTCTGGACGGCTCTCATCAACATTTGCATCTACTGGAATTTTTAGCAGATTGAACTCACCAGCTGCCTTGAACTTGAGAGGAATTGGTTCTTCTGGACTGATCCAGCCCAGTCAGTCTCAAAACTCAAGCATAGTCACAAACACACTTGGAAATCTTCAGCCATCATCTATCTTGTCTGCAAACTCAAGTTTATTTCAAAGCATTTCTTCAACAGAGCGTTGTCAATCTCAACCAAGCAACTGTGCTACTGGTATGAGGCCGTTTGGTTCAATTGATGATTCAGGTGGTTTTGCAGTTGCTAGTGGATTCCTAGACAGTAAACCTACTCTTGGTGGTGCAAACAATTCTGCGCCTTGTGTCTCAAGCAATCATTTGACGTTACCAGGAAGCTCAGAGCAATCTCAAAATGTGGGAGAATTTAGAAATCAATCTTCTTTTGGAGCTGCTCCTTTGAACTCAGAAACTTTAGGCATTTATGGCTCCAATTTGTTGGACTATACACGAAGCAACGAAAGCTGGCAGGGCATGGTTCACTTATCTAAATTTCCCTCCAATTCTTTGCCCTTAAACGAGACTTTAACTAATGATCAGCTACCTTCTAACAGCTTAAATGTTTCTTCCTCCAATACTTATATCAATAACAACCCAGTTGATTTTTCTTCTGCTGTTCCACTGGAGGATGTTAGAGGTGAACTACAATGTCAAGAAGGCCTAATTGGTAACGTGGTTCAGTCTTCACGTTACACGTTAAGGCAGACCTGGGAGCTGCAGAAGCAGGATTACAACCAAAACATGAACTGCAATTTCAATGCTGTGAATTCCCTGGTTTCTTCTAACGGAATCACAAGTAACATGGGGCAGAGTTTAAATCAAAATAATTCAACATGCAGCAAAAGGGTGGATGCATCTTTCATGGACCAATTCAATGGGCCTACCCCACTAATCTCTCAGCTTAACGAGGATGAGAGGTTCTCCTCAGATATGAGATTCAAATCTACTGATGCATACGAAGATGATTTCATTCGAAATATTGGATATTTGGATGACATAATGGGTTCAATGGTTAAACGGGTATGATTAGATATCCGGCTTAGTTTTCTTTTTCTTCTTTGAGTTCTTCTGAATCCTATCAAACCTTTTCTAGTGAATTTATTGTGTGACTTGCTGCAATTCTAGACTAGTTTGTTTATCAATCTATCAACCTGTGAAGCATTACCAGATCATATTTTTTAAGCATGCTTCTATAGTTTCACACGTGCTCATGATTTCTGTTTGTGTATTTGTTTATAGACATATTCTCTGTTTGGTAATTCTGTTCCAGCTTTTTATCTGTAATGATGGAGGATAGATTTGTTATCCTGTTTTAGTTTCATGAGGACTATATGATGCAGGAGCAACATGAGATGATACTGATGGATGGAGACACCCGATTTGATGCTTACCCGATTGGATCTTGTATCTGATTCACGAAGAATCTTAGTACCATCTGCATCAGAAAACTCACTCCTCTATGGGATCTGTATCATTATGTAATTCATCTGATCTAATGTATCTATTTCTGTTTTCTGCCTCTAGAGTTTTATTTCTTGTTGCAAACTGTGGACACAGTTAATGTTATCTGATTCTTCCCTTCGCTATATGTAGAGAGCATGTAGCTGCATCATATTTCTCAGCTGGAGCTTTTCTAATGCTTTTTAAATATTAAATTTAACATAAAAGTTGTGATTATATATATATATATATATATATATATATATATATATGAAACCTACATATTGGATTGTTTTCAAGTATTAGTCTTCTCATGCTCAAAATTCATATGGTTCCCTTTTGCCCCTCAAGATCATAAACGAACAAGGATTGTATGGTTTTCATATAGGAGAGAATTTGAATTTGAATTCGATTTACACGCGTTTGAAAAGATTGTTCTGCAGCAGATCCCTGACTGCCCCAGAAGCTTCTCAGAAACCAAAACATGGAGCATAGATGGGATCCTTCTTCATAGGACAATTTAATGGGAATAGTTATTGGATTTAGATCTAAATTTGGTACAAAAACATCTATGACAACGAATATTTAACTAAATTAACATCTGGTTTGGGTGAGTGAATCATCGTTGAAACATGAAAATGCGTAGCATCTCTTTGACCTAGTTTGATACAATCACATCAATCAAAGTTAGAGCCAACCCCACTCATCTACCCAATCGTCCATTTATGGCCGACTAACATCTTTAAAATAATTAACCGAAACAACTGAATGCTTCATATTATAACTGGGAAATCTGAAATTTTCAACCTTTTTAACGAGTGCGTAACCCAGTTGGCCTGGTAGTGGAATGTGCACTTTAAGTTGTGCCTTGGGTGTTTAACGACGTTCAATACTTGCGTCTATGCAGATAAAATTAAACAGTTAATGGGAAAACTTTGCTCACCTTCTGGTCCTTAACTTGAGTTGGACTACCCGGGTTTCAATACGAGTACTGGATATTTGAGCGGTTTGATGTCCAAAATGGAGGCTTTCAATTTTTTATGTAAAGTTTAGAGGTTTATATTTTTCTGGCATGGTTTTTGTGTACCTCATTAATCCTCAGTACTAATTCATACCTCCATGGAGGTTAGCGAAAAGTGTCTTGCTGGTGCCAAAGTCATGTTTTAGATAGACTGGACATTCATGAGGGGAAAAATTCTTAGAAACATATAATAAACCAAATGAAAGCACGAGTCCCCAAACTAATATAAAGAGTACATTTTAATTGGCTTCTTGAACACTTGGCTAGCGTAAGGATTAAGGATTGTGTGTAAAAATTTATCCGACAGCAAGCGAATCTACTGAAAATCAAGCGTAATTTCAAGTACTTGGCTGGCAGCATAGGTAAAACTATAACAAAATCAAGCCCTTCACCGGATCAGATGCACTGACCACCTCATAGTAGGAGATTGCATTAAGATAAATATTGCCATTTATGCATTGGTACAAGTGTAATGAAAATTGATTGATACAAGGTAACATAAGACAATAAAACTAACACAGAGAATATGAGAAAAACTTTCTTAGCCTAAATCTGTTGAAGACTGGAGCTATTTGCTTGCATGCTTGTATAAAAATCATCAGAATAATTAGTATAATATAATCTAAAATCCATACAGTTATTCTCCTTCCCAGCCCACTTGACGTGCTCGGCGTTCCCACAACAGAGTCATTTTTCTCTCCCGGGTAAGCATGGCCTGAGCCCGCTCTCTTGCCTGTTCACATGTTTCAGTTGCAGCAATACATTTGTCTGCTTCCCTCTGGTACTGGGATGCCACTCGTTTTGCTTCAGCCAAAGTAATGTTCATATGCCGAGCGTGCTCTCCAGCAACAGTCTCTTGCAACTTCAGCTCCTCTGTGAGAAGGTCCACAAACTGCTTCTCCATCTCCTGCTTGAGATCCGGATCATTACTTCCACAATCTGTTGACCGACACAATTGAAATCATTCATATGTGTTTTGAATAGTGAAATTGGCTTCTTTAGACTACTCATTCTAAAAATTAATGTATGATCCTGTATTAGCTGGGACACCAATTAAATAAATCATAAATTTGATGCAAATTAAAATGGAGTATGATCGACTCGTGGACGAAGTAATGCCACCTCTAAATTTCTAGAAAATGTGCAAAACTGATACAGAGAAAAATTGCCTCAAAGCAAGACATTCCACATATCGACAAGGTTTAGGTATTTGCACATGCATATGAGAGTGGAACTATGTCTTTCTGGCAAAGAGAAAAAAAGAAAACATTTCAAGAGAACCTGAATTTCGCATCATAGAGAGTGATGGAACTAATTAGCAAACCATAATGAACTAGAAAATGCTGATCGACAGGCTAGAATAGTCCTCATTAATCATGAGACATATGGAGCAAAGGAAAGTTCATCTGGCAGAAAGACTTGGTCATATAAAAATTTCATAAAAGATGTATAATTAAGAAAATGACAAGTTCTAAAGGCCATCAGAGAGTGAATTCCCACCTGAGATTGAGAGATTCGCCAGCCCTGTGCAGGAACAAGAACAAGAGAAATGAATCAGTTTAGATTAGTAGCCAAGCTTTAGTAACACATAAAAATAAATTAGAAACATACATTAATAAGAATTCACAACTAAACAAAATAACAGCCGAAGGGCAAAGTTTGCATAGATCTCTATATTGATAGCCATAAATTTGCAAACATGTAATTAAATGCATATAAATAACAAGAGTCGAGGGCCAAACTGCATATGAAAGTAGTCGTTTATAGAAAGGAGAAACTAGTTGACACTTTAAGAAATGAAGCCGTCATTTGGTAAGGTAGGCATGGGGAAATTTCCACAATATCCATAGTAAAAACATATATTTCCCACTTCGCAAATTTAACATTCAAGACAACTCCTCGTAACAGTGGAGAGAGATTGGGCAACTGGATTAAGTGAATTCATTTAGTGGACCATCATAATGGAGAGAGCCCGCATTTCATTGGAAAGTCACAGCTCTCTGTCTACCAGAAATTAACTGCTGGCCTATCCGAGAAACTAAATAAGTAATTTTCGCTCGCACGCACATATGAAATTTCTGTCCGCACTGGTGAAGCACATAAAAACTACAAAGGTGAAACATGAAATGAGTTCTCATAAGGCTCTCAATATTAGATATTCTTGAACCGCGGTAAGAGAAGCAAACTTGTTGCTTTTTAATTTTTCTTGTGCATGCGCTTTTTTTTTTTTTTTTTCCCCGGCCGGCTTACCTATTTATAAATTATAACCATAGAGTTTTCGCCTGTGGCTTGAGTAAACCTAACCCCAAAAAAGGTGTCATTCAGTCCTGGAGATATTATATAGTATTTAACAAGTGTAGCCGCGCGTTCTTCACAATTAATGTCAGGTAACTTGAACTACAAAAGGATAAGAAAACGCCATAATCTGGAGGGCAAGATTGAAGCATGTGAGGTCTAACTGCAGCTCACGAGTGATGAGGGAGGTGGAAGAGAAACACCGAGCGGATGCCCAACATTAAGTTTCAGTGACCCTCCCAAAGAAATGTATATCCTTTGTTATCATTAATCAAAAAAGAAACTTAGATCATGTATTCTAAATGGGCGATCTGCTCCGCTTTTACTTGGACAGACTGATCATGAAAATGGATAACGGAATCTCATATTTTTCCAGGTAAAATCCCAATGCTCAAACAAGAAGAAATCTGTGAACCCACTATCGGTAATAACAATAGTATAAATGCTCAACTCCAAATTAGTAGGGAAAAAAGAGATTTTATTGTCCGTTTTCAGCAAATCCCAGAACGAGACCAACCGCTGAAGTTCGAACCTCTCTGAAACCACGTTCCACTGTCGAAGGACTATTAAATAACAGTAGATCAAACAGAAGAACTAGATTTGCCACAAATCAACAGAAGCCCATAAGGAAAATTTGAGAAATTGGAAAGGAAAGCCCGTACCAGGAGCAATCTGCAGAAGGGACAAGGGAGGAGGGCAGTCACAAACGCAAGGAGGACAGGAGAGTTTGGAATTGTGAAGGTTGATAGTGTTTTTGAATCTCCAGTACAAAGCAGGGCCACACACGGCCAAAGCGGAAGCCACCGCGAAAACCACCAGGCAACACCGCAGGCAAGCTCCGGATCGGCGTGACATTTTCCGGCGAAGTAAGATCTATCTAACCTGCTGAGATGATCGCGAGTTCCACTTTCTCCTGTGGGATTTCTCGATTTGGTATTGAAGGAGTCAGTGAGTTCCCATTAATGAGCTGTCTGTGATCCGGAATGCTTACTGTGTTACCCCACTCCGTCTCGCTTTTATAGGTTTATTATTCGGTTTAATTGAACAAACCAAAAAGTCAAAACCTTTTTTCCTATTCAAGAAAAATTGTAAACGGGCGAATTGTATTAAAAAGAGCCGGACCAATTGTATTAAAAACAATATCGGGCCAATGGTATGGAAAAAAAAGGCCGGGAGAATGATTGCCATTAAAATCCTGGGTCTGCTATTAAGGACAGCTCATACTGGGAAAAGCATCTTTGCTACCAATGCTGTTGGAACTTTCACCACACGGTAAATTAATTAAGGTTTAAATTCTTGTTAAGAGAGATGCTCACCTTTATTTAACCTCTGGTCTATTTATAGAGCAGAGAGAAAATATTTTTTAGTCTTATTTATAGAGCATTGAGAGAAATTTTTTATACGAATGTACAATTTTACCCCTATTTATTATTGTGTTGACTTTGTTTACATAGGGTATAATGTATATTACTCCCTCCGTTCCTTATTATAAGAGACATTTGATGCTTATGACATGTTCTTATATATAAGAGACACTTACAAGTTGTCTCTACTTTTTTGTGTTGATTTACTATTTTACCCATATTTATTATCTCCATATTTATTATCTCCACTCACTCCCCTCCCTCCCACTTTTCTTTCTTTTAATAATTTAATTGTTCTCTCTCATGCTCTCTCTCCTTATTAATGAGGGCATTTTTTGAAAAAAAATTATACTTTTACACATTAATTGTTTTTTTAACTAATTTTAACTGTGTTTTTTGATCAACGTACTTCGTTATTGTCTTTTATAATAAGAACGGAGGGAGTAAATAGGGTTTAAAATTGAAAAGTTGTTGAATTTTAAATGAGAGTTAATGAAGTTTAAGGTTTTTCTTAATTTGTGTGAAACATGTTGAAAGTGACTTATAAATATGATCAGCAAAATAATTATGTACTATAAAAAAAATATTCATACTTACATTAGCATGAATTCAGATTTTGCTACCAATTCAAGGATTTCACCAATGGGTTGTCTTTAACTTTCAATTTCTAAAATTGGCAAAAAAAAACTTTCAATTTCTAAAAAATTTAAAATAACTGCAACTAAAATGATGCATGTTGATATTATAGATGCATTTGAAAATTGGTCCGGAACCTTATTTCATAAGTGGGTCGGTTACATGAATTAATGCACGCTTGATCTTTTTTCCCAAAAAAAAAAATTTTAAAGACACGTGAGTTGTTGCAAAAGTTAAACAATTTTGGCTGTTGATATGAAAATTTGATTTTAAAAACAATTTAGAGGCCTAATAATCAAAACTAAGCAGTCTAAAGCTAATTTGGGCTTCCAGAAAACCTTCTAGAAGCCAAACAGAGATGCAGCGAAGCAAGCAACGATATGCTAACAAAAGGACGAAACGTTTTGATGCTTCATGGTTTCATTAATTATGTTGCATGAAGCAATTAAATGTACGTTCGTGTCTTTAATGAGTCATTTAATGAGATCCCTTAAATGCTGCATGAGACTGAGGAGCGAAGGTTTAGTCCTTTGACATCAATGATAAAATGTTCAAATGCATTTCTAATAAAATATTCCTTCTGATCCTAATTATAAGAGCTAGTTGACTAATTTAAAAGATTAAAAAAAGTTAAGTTAGTTATTTATAACAATATGTATTGTTTTTTTCTAAAATATCCTTACTAATCAAGTGTATTGGCTAGAACTACCATTGTTAGAAAGATTACTTTGGAAAAAAATACATAAATATGAGAGACAAAATGGACTGAGGTCTTATATTTATGATCAAAATAAAAGTCAAATAAGATCTTATATTGAGGACCGAAGGTAGTACTATAAGAAATGTAATTTTAGAAGATATATAATTTAATTGAATAGTCTCACAATCATTGTAACCAGAATATTTTTGCGGCATGAAATAGTCGAACAACCCAGCAGTTTCTTTGAAGTTACATTCACAATTGTGTCTTGAGCTGCAAGAACTCCACATAAGTCCAAAAGGCAAAAGCTCTTACTTTCCCGCTAAGCAATGAGCATGGTCCCCAAGGGCTTCAAGATTCACCTTCTCAAAATAGACCTCACTTTAATTTATTTAAATAAAAAATATGAATTGTAATTTACTTGAATAATAGTCTCATATATATATTATTTCTATTTTTTAAAATTAATATTAATAGTAAAATAACCAGACCCCAGGCTTATCTGTCAGAGCAATTAACCATTTCCAGCAACACAAAGATGCTTTGGCCCAAAAAAAAAAAAAACAACACAGAGATGCCATTTCCTAGGTGAGCAAGGTTGAGAAGAAACACAAAAAGGACCTGAGAAACACAAGGCAAATTTACAAGCGTTTTCTCCTTCTGGAGGGGTCCAGAAATTGACAAGTGAGACCAATCTATAATCTTCAGAACATGCACTAGAAACTGCCATCTCCTACGTGTCTGGTAGAGAATCCTCCACGTCACACGCGCCAAGATTATCAACCTTGAAAATCCAATAAACCTTATCAAAACGAGCGGCACAATCCTGTGAGACAAGTGAAGTACCCCATTACCAAATCAGAAAAAAAACCCCAACAACAATGCCGAACAAAGAGATGGAGGTTGTGAGGAATCTGGACATAGAACGTTACATGGGTCGTTGGTACGAGATTGCTTCGTTCCCGTCGATGTTTCAGCCTAAGAACGGAGTGGACACCAGAGCCACCTACACTCTGAACCCGGACGGTACTGTGCATGTGCTGAACGAAACCTGGAGTGATGGAAAGAGAGGTTCTATAGAAGGGACTGCTTATAAGGCTGATCCTAAGAGCGATGAAGCTAAGCTCAAGGTCAGATTCTATGTCCCTCCGTTTTTGCCCATTATTCCAGTAACTGGAGATTACTGGGTTCTGTACATCGACAACGATTATCAGCATGCTCTGATCGGCCAGCCTAGCAGAAAATACCTTTGGGTAAGAAAACTTGTCAACTTTTTAACTTCTCTGCTTCATGGGGTGTGTGATTCTGAGACTTCTCATACGCTTAATCAATTCTACTATGGTATCCTTCACAAGCTTGGTCCTTGGGATTCATATGCATCAGTATAAGCTTTGATCTTCACCTTATCACAGTATTCTAATTTAAACTGTTAATAATTTCAAGATGACTGTCTTCAAACTCTTAAAGGTTGTTTTACAGAGAATATGCTGGGAACTAGGAGGAATAGGTTGAAACAGTAAAGTGTATTTGTGATTGGTCAAATTCTTGTTTGGCTGATTCTTGTGCTGTGATAACCTAAAGATTGAAAATATTGTGTGGGGATGTAGATTTTATCCAGGAGCAACCATTTGGATGAAGAGATATACAACATGCTGGTTGAGAAAGCAAGGGAAGTGGGATATGATGTGAGCAAACTGCACAAGACACCACAGAGTGATCCTCCTCCAGAATCAGACACCCCTCAAGACAGTAAAGGCATTTGGTGGCTCAAATCCATTCTGGGCAGATAGATCCTCAACCATGTCTTGCTCATAGGGAACCTTGATTTAATCAAACTGTGTTTGCATGTCTGTAATATTTGAATGGCTTTCTGTAAATATGTGAACTTTTGTCTGTTTGATGCCTCTACTTCTATTATGAGTTGAAGGATTATTGTTTAGGTGAGAATCCTGTCTTGTAGTTTTTACTTCTTCAGAAAGCCGTGGGAATGAGTCCGATCTTATCCTCATCTAAATGCAGATGGCGATGCGACATTGGTGATGTGACAAGAATATTGTCGCTACTGATTATGAGGGGATAGGATGCTTTAATTTTGAGCGTCTATTTTATATCATTACGTGTAATGTTGTATTAATATTTAATTGTTTTTCGTTTGGATATCCTGGATGTCTATGTAAAGATATTTTGAACACTAATCTTTAAGCATTTATTCCCTGGCCCAAGATTGTATGTAACAGTATCTGGTGCGTTGAGCCTCATCACTGGATTGAAGCTCATCAAGAAACCTTCCTGAGGGGAAAAAATGCGAGAAGCAAGTGGAAAGGAGGAGGAAATCTTCAAGATATAATTCGTAATTGGTTTCATCTCAAATACCATACATCGGAGACGATTTCGCATATAAGATAGACGTATATTTGAACCACGAAATTAACACTTCTCCATAATTGCGTATTTCGTTGTTCGAATGACACAAGCAGGATTTGAAAATAGTAATGCAAAAACGCAAGTTCCTAGAGGAACCCAAAAACCGGATAGTTACCAGTGGTTTTTTGGTCCGATGGCACTCGAGTTCTAGGGTAAGCTCTTCATATTGTGAGGGGTATGTATTTAAATTATTCCATTCAGGGGGAAAAGCAGGATGTTTAATCAACTTAATGTACTTAAATTTATACATCAAATCTATCTAAAAATATGAGAACCCACAGGCTGAGATATGTTGAGTAACATGGAATGGGTAGCAAGATATATCATGTATTTTTAAACTAAAGCTTGTAGGAAGAATTACAGACAATATTATTGCTAATGATAATTTATCACCAAAGGGGTGAAGGCATATTTCAACCAATACAAGACTTCTATCCACTAATGAGTTTCCTTTCGCTATGCAGAATATAGAGGGAGAATCCACACAATTTCACTATGCAATCAATGGAGAGATATAGACATATGAAGCAATTTTCTCCTCATGAAACAGCCTCAACATCAGCTCAGGTAGGGGAATGCCATTACAGGATAACGTTACCCTTGAAAACTTTACAATATGGTACAACACTGGTTGGTTTTTTTGGCCTGCTTGTAGAACATCTGTTTCAAACAACATAATCAAGTTCTTGTGTCAGCATTCCAACCAGTTGGCAATAACACTCAATTCTTAATTTATCTCATACAGGGAATCATACATGTAGCAACCCAGATGTCAAAATAAAAATTGGAAAACGAAAAGGATGAGATTGATAGCTGATTTGAGAACAAAATATTCTCTTTTCATGCTTATATAGTCATTTATGAAAATGAAACGAATTCCATTTGCCTTTCAAAAATCCACGGAGCCAAGCACCTATAAACCCCCCTTCAAAAGTCTGCATCGCAACCCCCAAAAAAAAAAAAAAAAAAAAGGGCCACTTAGCAAAGCACCTGTAAAGCCCCAGATTTCTCCAGTATTATCATGGGAGCGAATGATGATGGATTATATATGTTGTCTTGATCTAGCCTAACTCAGCACATGCTAGGAAACATAATGTTATCCAAAGTTACATCTTCACTTGGGTAAGTGAAAGACGAGCGTCACAATAACTGTCTGCACTCAGGAGCTGTATTAACATACCTGGGATGCTGCGCTCAGATCAGAACTCTTATCAACTAAACTGTCCAACCTTTCCCCTCTTGCAAGGACACTATCGATAGTTTTATGCTGTAAATGAAAAAAAAAAAAAGAAGAAGAGAGAGAATAAATCATACATTGAGCCCAAAATAACATCGAGGATAGAAACTCTGTCATGTCTCTATCATGTGGTTCTTAAATCCATGTTTCAAAACGTCACATAGGTAACCAATTGAACGCAGATTAAGAAGAGACCGATACATGATAGGATAGCAACCGAGCAATTAATAACCCAAATAAGAAGCACTATAAAATTTTCACATAAGAATTAAGATATCACCATCTCATTGAGGAAGGAAATAATTTAGAATTATAGATTTCATATTTATAATAGCAGAGTGATAATCAAACAAAAAAAAAATCAAGATCTCAAGCATAGAACGATTTCTTATGGAATAACCAACAACATGACAGCAAAGCTTAAATTGAAGGAAGAAAACAATGTCAAACAGAAGATAAGAATATGTGGTGGACAAGAAATGCAGGGAATAATATTGTTTTGCAATAACTCAATACTTACAAGGATGATTTTTGTTTCATCCAGTTCTCTCTGGATTTTTAACAACTTATCAGCCTCTGCTGGGTCCTGGGTTTAACAGAAGCAAGAATACGGGGGTTTTAGTCAAGACTGAAAACATGCTGTGTAGAAAGCCACAGAACAGAGAAAGAAAGACTTCACTACTTGTACAATTAACACAATCCAACAAGACTCCCTTCAGCTGAAGCTGATACAATGAAGTATACATAGATACCTGGAATTTTGTCAGGGCATCGTTCAAATATGGCCATGGTTGGGTACTGTCTGCTTGAACACTTCTCCATGACTCACCAAAACTTTTAGTATATTCATCCAGCACCTGCAAGAGCAGCAAGACATCATGTTTATTATCATATATTTTATGCGTGTTATACATTATATGCTATGTCACAGATACTTCAACCTGACACGTATCTACAATTTAATGTAGTTCAAATAGATTCACTCAAAAGTGTCGGATCAGAAATGCCAATGCTAGGATCATCTAAGCAATGAGGAAATATCTGTATTAATAGTTGTCAGCCTGTCAGTGGGGCAATGGAATTACAGATAGCAGCTGTTCAAGTAACTTAAGTGATTTTCCTTCGTTTATAATATTAGAATAAGATTAAATTATACATTCAAATCAACCTATAAAAAAAAATCAGCAAAAGAAGTTACACGCTGCTTCGATAATACTCCTCAGCGTGGGGGTGAAAGTAAATCTATTGAAAAGCCCACATTGAACTCACCTGATTAAGAAGAGAAAATGCACTTCGAACAGGGTAGTGATCATCCATAAATCCCAACGCACAAAGGCCATTTCTGTTGTACGAATGCACCTTATACTCTACAAAAGAAAAAACATAAATTAGATCAGAATCAACTCAATTTTTCGAAGAGGCGAATAAGCAGATACTCAAAAGAAATTGATGTTCGCCCATCCAAAAGTAAAAATCGCCCAACACTGAAAATCGCTGTCAAGAAAGAATTATTTCCAGCTATCTTGTTGTCCCCTAAGATCCACAAGCATCATTTAAGCTTCATCTCAATGAGCAGAGCTGAATTCAAGCCGCAAGTACTAAGGGATCAAAAAAAGTCTCTTGCGACAGTGAT
Source organism: Neltuma alba (assembly GCF_004799145.2). Taxonomy (NCBI): domain Eukaryota; kingdom Viridiplantae; phylum Streptophyta; class Magnoliopsida; order Fabales; family Fabaceae; genus Neltuma; species Neltuma alba. The sequence continues at coordinate 133,091 of NW_021636113.1, forward strand.
TTCATGATGATTCGCAAACAAACCCATAATTCATGAGAAATTCAGGAAATTTAATCGGCATGGGTATATTGCCACCCATCGGAATAAATCAAATAAGCGATCAACAATCACCACCCAAAAAAAAAAAAACTCCCTTCATTTCCCGGAAGCGACCCAAAACCCATAATTCAGGCTCCACAAACCAGGAGCAAATAATCGAGACTAGAGGCCCTAAAACCCTTAAAGCACATCCGAATCAAGGGGAAGACGAACCCTCGTGCTGGACGGATTGGCGTTGGCCCTGAGGGGTGCGTTTGGCAACCGTACGACCCACAAAGACGATGAACTCCTTGACGCTGGAGCGTTGGAAGTAACCGAAGTGACTTACATTGGAAGCATTAGCCAGTATAACCGGATCGGATCCATCCGAGCTGCATTTAAGCACCAACAAAGCTGTGATCTTCATCTCCCTCCGTCTCCCCCTTCTCTATACGTTCTCTCTTGCTTCGTAATCGTCGGTAACAGAGAAAGCTGAAATTAGAAATGTACGTAACCAAAAGATTAAAACTATTCAAACATCAAACAAAAGTATTCGACTCCCACAACGAATGGTGATGAGGTGTTCTGCTGCGGCGGGGAGTATTTGGGATTTGTGGAACTCTTGAACTGGGGCCAATTAAAAACGGAGCCGACATCGCCGGTATTTTTCTTATGTAAAGGAGCAACCTTTGGTTTGCTCAAAAAAAAAAGGAGCAACCTTTGGTGTCCAAGAACAGAATACCGTCGTTATTCCCGTTATTCTTTTGTCTCATTCATTCCTTAATTAGCAAACTACCAAAAGTCTTTTTATTTTCATCAAAGGACAACGTTTTTTTTTTTTTTTGACCGGAATCAAAGGACAACGTTAGTATACGGAATTTACACCATTTGTATGCGAAAAATGAGTTTTTTTGTTAAAAAAAAATCATTTATTAGATATTTAGAATGATTCAGTTTTTTTTCCTTTCATAAATTAAGAAAATTTAAATTTAAATTTCATTTTTATCATAATATACATTTTTCGTTGTTTTTTTTAATATATAAATGCATAGCTTTAAACTTGGTAATTTATATAAAAAAGAAGGAAAAAAAATAAGGTTAAAGTATCCATTTGGTCCTTTAACTTTGTATAAAGTTTCAATTTGACCCCTTAACTTTAAAAAGCATATATTTCGTCCTTTAACCCTAAAATCATTAGGGGTGATGATTTTTTGTAACAATTATGGATATTTTAGAAATTAAACTTAATATGTTAGTATTTGATAATATTTTATCAACATTTAAGATCTTAATGTTATTATTTTTTTGAAAATTTTTTAGGGTTAACGGATTAAAAATATACTTTTTAAAGTTAAATAACCAAATTGAAACCTTATACAAAATAAAAGAACCAAATATATATTTTAACCAAAATATAAACACAGATAGTTTGGTTTGGATGTTTTTGGACCTGAAGTTTAGCTTGGGTGTGCTGTTTACAAGAAATAATAAATCAATACCGTTAGTTAATTAGATTAATATATTAATCTACTCAAATATAATCTCCCGTTCAGATTTCAGCAAATCAAGTCTCGTTTAAAGAATAAGCAAGACAAACCAAATATAGTAAATAATTAGACAAAGAACTTGCAAGAAATCCTGACCAGCAAATTCAAGCTTGAGATGCGTCGTGGGAAGCAAGTGGGGGGGAAAAAATTGGAAGCACTCAATCCTTACTCATCCATTAAATTTCTTTTCCTCACTTTCTCCTTGGAGGAATTTCATCGAAACCTGGGGGAATGTCTGCTTCATACAGCAAAACAGAGCAGGATTAATTGTATGGGTTTCTGGGAATGACAATTCAAAACCCTTTTCTTTTTCACATATTTTATGCGATACCTCTAGGTTCTAGCATGTAGTCAAATGCATGACAGTTTTCGGTTGGATCTATGCATAACGTGAACTGGCATTAACTTCTTCAACGATGGATGTTCTAATCTTCTGATGAAAAAAACAGCAAAGGCAGGGAAATCCTTAAATGCAATTTGATTTGTTTTCAATGTTTTCATTTAATGATGCTGTGAAACAATAGATCTGTGAAAACATAAAATACCAGCAACTGAAAACGGCACAAAGAAATTTAAGGCAACATGAACGTTATACAACTATGAACCAAGTTGCTGCATTTCCTAGAAACCCTCAATGGCTATGATCTAAATTGACTAGAATTTTAAATTGTAGCAGGCTAGGAATATGATCACAAGCTTGTTTTTTGTTTCCTTGTTCATACAAGCAATAGCCCAGAGCATAGCAAATCCAAGTAATCCTGCGAACCCACAGCCTCGTGCTACTCCTGCGCAGAACTGGTCAACATTAAATGGTAATCATGGTGTTTGTTTCGTCTACTGTGGGGATTTGTTTTTTTTTCCCCCTTCCAATTTTTCAGCTTTTCTCATGTTTGGTATTAATTTCTGAAAATGTTTCTTAGAAATCACCTGGTAACAAATTTATGTCTATTATTGATCCCAAATTATCAGTAAAATCTATAAAAATGGTGCCAATGATGAGTCATGAACATGATTTATTGATTTACTCAACCCATAAACTATGGTATCTAATTCATGGGCTCAGATTCCACAGTTACTTCATTATACTCGTTACATTAAGAATCTATGTACCAAATATAACCTAAAAACTATAAACATCATGGTAATTGATGCTCTTCGCACATCATTTGCAGGAAGACGACCGCTTGTAGTAGCCCGGGGTGGGTTATCCGGGGTTTTCCCAGAAGGCACAGAATATGCAATTAATATTGCAGTGGACACAAGTTTGCCAGATTTAGTAATCTTGTGCAATCTTCAGATGACAAAAGATGGGGCTGGTTTGTGTCTGACAGACATTAGGCTTGACAATGCAACCAACGTCGCACAATTTGATCCTAAAGGTCAAAAAACCTACAACGTTAATGGCAAGAATCTCACAGCATGGTTCTCAGTGGATTATACAGCTAAACAGCTAGCACAAAATGTGCAAAGTAAGTCACCAATGCAGCTTCATTTTCTCATTGCCAGAAGAAACACAAGATTCCCAGTATCAAAATCAAATTAGCATGTCACAACAAAATAGAAAGTATAGAGCACGACCTTGTATTAAAAGGAAAGAAATCAATATTCATTTTCATTTTCTGTTTAGGTCCAGGGAAAACTCAACCTGAAACAAAGAACGACCTATGAAATTATGGAGGAGAATATAAAAACACAAACCTTATAGTGCATACATACCAATCTATGGTAAGTTAGAACGTGACAATTTACAATTTACCGGTTGCCACCTCGTCCACAGTGAATCAAGCAATATATTCTCGACCCCCTGTGTATGATGGCCAGTATCCAATTGCCACTCTTGATGACATAATAAAGAGTGAACCCCCAAGGCTCTGGTTGAATGTCCAGGTTCTCTCTCTCAATCTTCAGGCAAAATTAGATCATATTCTCTCACACAAAACTTTTTAAATGTAATAATGTAATTGATTGAGCTGGTGCAGCATGCAGCATTCTACGCCCAGCACGGATTAAATATGGAAGATTTTACAATGAAAGCATTGAGTTCTTCCAGCATAGCCTTCGTTTCATCTCCAGAGATTAGTTTCTTGAAGAGCATCAATGGGAGAGTGAACAAGGCTATTACAAAGGTCATCCTCCAGTTTCTTGACTCCAGTGAAGTTGAATCCTCGACCAACCAGACATACGGTTTCATAGCCAAGGATCTCACAACAATCAAGTTATTTGCATCAGGGATCATGGTTCCAAAAGAATACATATGGCCGATCAAGCCAGACGGATACTTAGGGCCTCCCACAACACTAGCAGCTGATGCACATAAACTGGGATTAGAAGTATATGCGTCTGGTTTTGGTAATGATCTCATTGCAAGTTATAACTATAGCTATGATCCTTCTGTTGAGTACCTGCAATTTTTAGATAATAGCGCTTCTGTCGATGGTTTTGCCACTGATTTCCCATCAACAGCATCAGCAGCCATCGGTAAGATGATACCAAACCTTTGATCCTTCATTTCCTTATCTTTGTTTTTGCCACAGCATAAGTACATAACCAAGAGAGCCCAACCCACAGCCAACAAGTCTAACTCCCACAACTTCGTTATTTCTGCAGCATGCTTGGCATATAAAATCACCAAGCCTACAAAAGGTATCATACCAATCTTGCAATGATCCAAATCAGAACCTCAAACATGAAGTACAGAGAGGCTATATCATAATAAATATCATTTGCTTTCGCAGGAAAAGTTTTGGTCATCAGCAGTGACGGAGCAAGTGGTGTTTATCCAGGCTGCACTGATCTTGCATATCACCAAGCAATAAATGACGGGGCCGACATTATAGATTGCTCAGTTCAGATGACAAAAGATGGAGTTGCCTTCTGCTCTGACACTGCTGATCTAATGGGATCTACCACAGCCATGAGTCAATTTATGACTAAATCTTCCAAAGTACCCGAAATTCAATCCGAAAGTGGTATCTTCTCCTTTGACCTGACATGGAGAGAGATTCAGACCTTAAAACGTAATGTTCAATAAAAACAAACAATTAACATACAAATCTAGCCATGGGATCAGAAGATTTAAACAGCACTCACTAACAAATTTATTGTTTCAGCTCAAATTGCTAGCCCTTATGTCAGCGATGGCTTTCAAAGGAACCCAATAGACAAAAACAGTGGTAAATTTGTCACCCTCTCCGAATTTTTGGAGATGGCCAAGGTGAAGGCAGTTTCTGGCATTCTCATAAACATACAGGTACGCAGCTACCCTACGGCCTACAATGTTTTTCCTTAAAAAAATACAGACTTTTACTCAATTTATTTGTTTGTTTCACAGAATGCTGCCTACCTCGCATCAAATAAGGGTCTTGACATCGTTGGCAATGTTAGCACAGCCTTGAGCAATGCAACCTTTGACAAACAATCCACACAAGAAGTTATGATCCAATCAGATGACACCTCAGTGCTATCCAAGTTTAAGGATATCCAATCTTACAGAAGGGTTCTTCTAATCGAAGAGAAAATAGGCGATGCACCAGGGACAACAGTCCAGGAAATCAAGAAGTACGCAAATGCAGTAAACCTTCCAAAAAGCTCTATAATAACAACATCCGATTCCTTCACTACTGGAATGACAAATGTTGTTAAAGAAATGAAAGATGCAAACCTCACAGTATTTGTCCATCTTCTGAAAAATGAGTACATCTCCCTAGCATTTGATTACTACTCAGATCCTTACGTGGAGATTGCTACTCTAATCCAAATTGCGGCGGTTGATGGAATCGTAACAGCATTTCCAGCCACAGCCAATAGATATATGAGTAAGTATTACCCATTCTTATTTCATCCCAGCAAATGCAAATTTCCGTACTACCAAAGAAAAATAAAAATTTACAAGCGTTAAGATAAACAAAAGTTCATGACATATTGCCATTGTCTAATACGCAGGGAGCCCATGTAGCAATCCTAATCCTCCAAAACACAGTTTTTCCTTCATTGCAGCCAACCCTGGTGACCTAATAAACTCCATTACGCCAGAGTTAAGGCCACCGGCAGAAGCACCACTTCCACCTCTTCAAAACGTTGTTGATCCACCACTTCCAGCAGTAAACAACGCCAGAAAAGCCAACCCTGGGCCTGCTACTTCTGCATCCCCGCCGAATACACCTCCAGCATCCTCTAAAGCTGCCTCTATAAATGCTGCCGATCTTGATCTACTTATCTTCACTGTTTATGGTGTACTTATAGCTGCGCTGTGATGTTATTCAGATAATCGTAGAGTGTAGACCTAGCTCTTCAGATTTCGTTCCTTAGCATCAGTTCAATTATCATAAGATATCTCGACAATGGAATGCATCAGGGGTTAGCTCACAATTTATTTTTAAAACAGAACATTTTTGTTAGATTATTAGATATAAATATGGCACAGAAGTTAACAATTTAAACACTGGATCCTCCTCTTTCCCTCTACTCCCAACTACCAGTCTCCAACATTTACAGGTACCATGAACTCGGTGCAAAAACTCTGAATAATGATTTCACTTTACAACCAGTTAGAATAACCGAGTCAAACATTTTCTTTTTTCGCCTGATGACGATCCCAAATAAATGACTATCTTACCACAGCAGCATTTCTCAAGCAATGAATTAAAGTTATGTTTGATTAGATGATGTATGGAATGAGAGAATGAAAGAAACTGTCTCGTCATCGGACTGATTCGTTCATTCTCTCATTCCAAACATCCCTAACCATACATGACCTTGATCTTGACAGTGAGGGCGGTGGCGGACATAGAACCTCTCTCCTACATAAAGGGCTTTCTCGGCATCCAAAGAGAGAACGGGCTTGGGGTCCAAGAATTATTTGGAACGAAGGAAAGAAAGTGTTCCAACGTAGTAGAACTGATACATTCATTGCCTCGTTTGAAACATGATCTTAAGAGGCGTCGAATTATCTTCTATGGGTTTATCAGCTAAAACAGAGGACAGACAAAGTGAATAACAAAAGAAAAGCTGTGAGGAAGAGCAACTTCGTAAGAAGACAAAAGGGCCTTTTTTCCCATAAGGAGGCTCAGGTCGATAGCATGGGATACATCGGCGGAAAGCAAGAGCTCCCGGGCTGCAACAACATCGGTTCCTTAGCGGAGAAAATGACCAGAGTCATTTCCACCAGGAAGGCCCCTGATATCGTCGCCCCGCCAACGGCAAGCCTTACCTTCACGTCTGCTGATCCCTCCACACTCCGAAACCTTCATCACAGCCACACAGAGAGAGAGAGAGAGAGAGAGAGAGAGAGGAAAAAGGGAAAAGAAAGAACAAAGAAAGAAGTAATGTATGTGCGTATATATATGGATATGGAGACAGAGAGAGAGAAAGAGAGATGCTGCTGATGCTGCTCAAGGGTTTCGGGGAAATCATCGGCTGATCGTCTTCGAGATTTCAGTGTGACGCACTGAAGTTCGAAGAGTCCGCCTCATTCTAAGATGGAGTGTGGATGGAGAAAACCCTAGCTTGCCTCCAACAAGCGACGAGCAATTAAATAATGTAGCTCCTTTTCCCTTTTGACAAGGCGGCCCTTCATGTTACTCGTTGGCGACGAAAAAAGCGGTGGCAGTTTCGTCATTCACTCGTCGCTGGTCTTGGGGTTTTATTTACGGGCCCTGACTTTATCGCTTTGGGCTAAATCGTTTGCAGATGGATTTTGAGAAAATGACCCAAAAAGTACCCCCAAAAAAAACCTAAAAAAATTTGAATAGAAACCAAACTATAGTTTTAAAAATATTTTTACGGGTTATAAAAAAATATATGAAGGAAATTTATCTCATTTTGTAAAAAAACTTCTTAAAAGCACTTTTGAGAGTTGTCAAATCCTCCCTAAATTCCAAATCAAAGATCTAATAGCCAATGAGGAAAAATCTAAATTGGTTTTATAAAAATGTAGAAAATAACAGAAATACTCTTATGTTCAGCAAATGCATATTTCCTACAGTTGAGTTGGAAAAAAATAATATTGCAACAAGTTTTAACAACTTCTAACTTAAGATTAACAACTTTTTTATAATATCAAGACTTAACAAATTAGGAAAAAAATAATTACCATCTTAATGAAATGCCTACAATTGAACTGAAAATAATAATAAAGTACAGATGTTGTTATTGCCAGGTTAATTGTAGAAATTACACATCATGAAGCTCAATTGTAGACATTGCATTTTTTTTTAATAAAATTGATTATCATTTTAAATCATAGTCGATGATACTTTAAAAGAGGATAGTTGTGCCTCATGAAAAAAAAAGTTAATGGCATATTTCTTAGTTATACTAATATGCCAAAAAAAAAACAAAACTTATTAAAATAAATCAAGGTTCATTCGAAACAGGGGAAAAAACCCTTTGGTACCTGTCATCAGGTACCTATTCCAATTAATTTAAGATATGCGTATTTTTATCCCTAATTTATCCTGTAATTAACTCTTATTATTAATGCTTTAAAAAAAAAAATCCACTTATTTTGAGCTGATTAAAAAAAATCTATAAACTTTTCAAGCTAACACTCATAAAATTACAAACAATATGCTTGAAAAATGACCAAAACCTGAGAGCAGAAAATATAGAGTGCAGCAAATGAATCTCAAGAACTTCTTTAACCATTCCTGGACAAGAATCTTAAACTAAACACTAAAGCTTTGCAACGCTACAAAACTTATCAGAAGAACCTAAAGCTGAAGAATCAATCACCAAATTGTTCCTCACAACAGCCCTGAATACATTAAAAGAATGAACTTCTTCAAAGTGGAGAGCTTTTAGTTCTTGCAGTTTGATAAGAAAATTGGGAAATAGGATAAATAAAATGGGACAGAAAATTATGGCTTTAAAGCAACCTAATCTTGAAAGAATAAGTAACAATGGACCATCAACTGGATATATATTTACATCGCCTCTCTTCCCTTCTGCTGCAGTACAGTTTTGTACGCAATTTCACCAGATGAATTAATATAGTACGTTACCTGCCATGGAAAGATGAAACTTCAAACAATCATGACATGCAAGAGAAAAACCAATATCATCAAAAGACATATATAAAATCTACAACAAATCGCATTATTCACAAGTCATGAACAGTCTAATTTATTCCTCAGATTCTATGCAAACATAAATGATCCAATCTAGTTCTTAGGTGAACGTGGTTCATAAAGAATGGTAGAGCAAACAAATCATGGAGAAATAAGCAATGTGCGCGAGCGAGCATGCATGTATGAAGCACTTTTCCTTAAGACCTACCTTTGACATACATATCTTACATGTATCAGATCTAGCTTTCTATGAATTTCTTTATGCACAACATGACTCAAAACTTGTGCAATGTATTTAATGTATGGGTGAGTAGATCAGAGCTATTTTAGAAAATATTATGGAATAACTCAGAATATCTCTTGACTGAAAGTTACTGGTAGTTAGATACTTACAATTTGCATTGGGCTGACTCTGTGAAGAAGGAACCCATTAGCCAGTTCTCTAAAAGAACCAAAAGAAAAAGAAATTTCATTAGAGAGCACTAAGTAGCAGGTGTCAAGTTAGGGTAAAAGACTGCAATTAAACTTTTTTATGGAAACAGAACATGTAAAAGAACCTAGTTTAAAGACCAGTCCTAAGGTACTGAGTTGCCGAAAGTATTCATTTGTCATATTCTTATGAGAAAACTTGATGGCAAAAGGCTAAAAAGTTGTACCAAAGCCTTGCCCATGACCAGAAACAGAGGTTGAAAAGTGGTACTCACAGACTTAATGAAGAGTTGCCATTCACAAAAAGTGAATAGGGTTCTTTCTGAGTCAGGCCAGGGTTCCCAATGTAAGCTACGCTACTCTCTTGGGTGTGGCTAGTGCAATCCTGGCCACTCAAGTACAAGTTCTGAAGAATAATATTGGCTTAGTCAGGTTAGAGACGGTAAAGACCTCATATACCTAATGACTGCATAGAGACTTACCACTTCCAGTTTCATAAACATTCTATGCAGATACTTGAAAACATCTTGTTTCTCCACTTTCTCATTCTCCCCACAAGCAACCAGTGGTTGGTATCCAACAACTATGCGCCTGAAATTATAATTCATCAATTATTAGAATGACATTTTTTTTGTTTGAGCATTAAAGGAATAAAAAGATCAATTTGAAGCCAAGCTGTAATGATATACGTATAAAATCACGAGTTTTCTAAGGTTTAAACTGATGCAAACTACAAACTTTTGTTACTTCATATGCCCAAAATACATAAACTAAGTTAACTATATACGCAGCAGAAGTATAAAAACTGACCATACCAGTTACTAGCGTTTCTTTCTAGTGTTCTAATCATCCAGTGCAACTGATTCTTCCTGTTACCACTTAGTGATCCCCTCAATGCAAATTCCTTCTGTATATGAAAACAACCATAGTAGATGAACATATTAAAGCTTAATAACACACTTTCGGACAGCAAAACCAATAGGGAGGAAAAAAGAATTTTGCAATCTTTTATGCATAAGTTGGATTGAGCTAAGATGGAATTAGAAACTAAGCAAATATTTCATCAGTAAACATAAGCAGATATGTATGATGAGAAACTCTTCAGCTCTACTAAAGAAATTCATTAGTAAAATGCGTTGATTGGAATTCATCAATAAGATAAACATAAGCAGATAAATATTTGAACAAACAAGCACATACTTGCAGTGATTCAGTATCCACACCAATAATATCTAGCGTCTTCCCATTTGATATTTTGAACTTCTCTGCAAAGCACCCTGCTTCTGGTCTTTTTGAAGTTCTAGAGGAGCATGAGTTGTACCTGCAGACGAATTCCTTTCATAACCATCACATTAAGAAGACAAAACGAGGAAAGTAATTAATCAAATAATACATGGCAATTCGGGACTTTGTGATGACATCATTTCCATGCGATGCAAATATACCAACAGAGTCAATTGCTCAGATGATAGCATACCAGGGAAGTCTCAGTGATGGAAACTGCTGCGTAGCCTTGGGGAAAACAAAATATCGTTACTTACAGAAACATGAACCAGAATGTCCTTGTAATAAAAGTGAAATCAATTATAACCACTTGTTTAAATAAAGATCAAATATCCAGCCAATGAACAAGACCAAACAGTGATAATTCATTATTTTCATTCTCATAAAAGGACGTAAACAATATGTATGGCACCTCAATTTTAGTCATAAATTAATATTTCAGTCAAAACATCAGAGACCATTTCAAAGTTTAGTTAAACTAGTTAAAACAAGCAAAAAGATTTAGTTGAAGTTCCTTAGGTTTTTAGTACAAAGTTTTTCAACAGAAAACATGAACAATTTTTTTTTCCAATTCAACAGCTCAGAGTTTGTCATCATACACTTCAAGAACCACATCTAAAGCCTCATTTGCTAACAAGAAAGGAAAAAGATTCACTTTTCATTACGCAAAAAATTGAAGTATGCCATATTTGTTTTCTTTTATTATCATTGTTTACCAGCAACTGCCTTTTTTTGTTATTATTTTATGAGTTAATATAATCATTGGTCCCTACAGTTTGCTCTCATTTTGGTTTTGGTCCCTCGAGTTTCAAATCATAGGTTTTGGTCCACTAAGGGGTAAAATGATCCAAGTTTTTATTGAATTATAGAAACCAATGTTTTAAATAAAATAAAACTTGAAGGACCGGAACCTACTGTTTGGATCTTGAGATTAGAAATTATATTAGCCCTTATTTTATCTAGAAAAATGAGAAATATTTTTCATCCACATTATCTTTCTATTCTATTTTATCGAGCATAACAAATGGGCCATAAGTATTTTTCTTAAAAGTTAAAATAAACCAACAGAAGAGGATTCTCATCCCGGAAAAATAATGATCTTACATTCTGAAAGAGTGGATCATCTTCCCCAAGTTCACTGCTGCTCACGACAAAACTTACTCTGTAGTCTTTGCCACCTTCTCCATCTTCATGAACGACGAAATTATTAAATTTGGGGGGTTGGGAGGGGGGCAATGATAGAAGCTAGACCAGAATTAGTTGAGCCAACAATAAGACTGTGGATTCCAATGTGTAAATAAGGGAAAAAGATAAGGAGATGAATCTGAACATCTGGTTCATGCCTTTCATCATATAGGTGGGACGCCTTTAAAAGTAACATATCCATATATAATACTCCACTGCAGTCAGATCAATTATAAAATTTACACGGTATGGCAGGGAAAATGTGGGAAGAAAAGCAAATGTACTTCGATAAGCCTATATTATATAATTCAAAATCTCGCTGCAAATGAAAATCAACTTCATAATGCTATATCTGTATTAGCAGAGAACTGGTATCAAGTATAAAACAGTAAATTTCTTTCTTTATGATGCACTAAGTTCAGCTGAAGAAAGAGAAACTGACCCAATTCCAAAATCAAAAGAAAAATGAGAAGCGAGGGAAAAAACACCTGTTTCATGAGATCTAATTGTTGTTGAAGCGGTCTGAAGCCTCCTTTCACACTGATGAAGTGCAAATCAAGAGAGGTACGTCCGCCATATATGAAGTTCTGAGGATGGCCCAAGTTGAGAGCTACGTAGAGAGCAAAGCAGAGAGAAACCTGTGTAATAACAGTACAGACCCAAGATGTCTTCTTCTCCATTTCGACATAGAAGATTTCAGAGCTTTCTTCTCCCTCTCGGCGTAATGGTGACTCCGCTCGATCTGAATCGTCAGAAATCAATTACAACTTAAAAGGCCACGTCGCACATGACGCTAATGGGCCCCTCGTTCTTCTCGAGAAATCAATCATTGACACGACAGAATCATGTGCGTGTGGGAGAGGGTGAAATCCCATGGGGTATAGAAGCTATGGACTCTTTTTACCCGATATATCCATCAAGTTATTGTCCGAAACAAACAGGGATCCAACATGATTAATTAATTTTTTGTCGTAAGAAAAACAAGATTAATCGGACGCACTCGATTCCTCCACAGTCGCTTTCAAATTCGACAAGACACGTACAAAGCCTCTCTCGCGGCTCACACGAGCGAAGCTCATGGCAAGAAGCAGGATAAGGTTTTCCTTTTCTCAGTGAGGTTCGGAGGTTACGTGTTCTTTTCCGTTATTCAGGGTATAGCTGGGAATATGGGTGAGTCTGTTGGTTGTAGGTCAACCCGTTACAACCCGCGGGTTATGCGGTACGGATTAGAGCAACCCGCATTCTGACGAGTTGGAAAAATCTCAATCCTAACCTGTCATAGCTGGTTGGCGGGCTAGCGGCCATCTTTTTTTTTTTTTTTTAATTCTCAATTTTTAAATTTCATTTTTATTTAATTTTTTAAATTAATAAATAATGATCTAAAATTTTAAAAGCAATCACAAGTATAAATTCTGTTTAACCACATTTAAAATAGTCAATATTAATATAAAACAATACATTACAAATATTTTGTATGATTAACATTTAACATCAACTCATCAAGCGATAAATTTTATAATTTTTTACATACAAATGCTATGTTTGATACAAAACACTATCTCTTAATAAATTAGAAGTGCATTTATCTATTTTTTTTTAAAGTTCATTCATCATGTTTTTCTAAAACACTTTTTTCTGTAATAAATATTGTCTTATATTTGATTGTAATTATTAAATTTTTGCTATAAATATATTATGCTTATTTTTAAAAAATATTTTTTGTTTACATATGTATTATGTAACATGAAAATTGAAATCTAAATAAGAGAAGAAAATTTTCAAATATAATAACATATTGTTTATGTGAAAAATTTGGAGGAAAAAAAATGGTAGGTTAGGCGGGTCAACCTTCGGGTTATGCTAGCCTGCATTTTGACGGGCTCGTAAAATGCCAACTCCTAACCCTTTCTTTTATGGCAGGCTGGGCCGCGGGCCCCAACCTATATTCCCAGCTCTACTTCAAGGTATATCCCAGTTTGCCTTTGTCTTTTGTTTTTCACTGTTAGTATATTATTTTTTTTATTAATACTCCTTTCTGTGTATAAGAGCAAATTAAAAACAGGATTGATAAAGTAGGCTTGCGATGGCTTACCGATAAAAAAAAAAAAAAGAGCAAGCTAGCGGTATGGATACAGGTCAGTCCATGGTGAACTGGCAAGCTGGCCCACCTATATTATTTTTTAATTAGAAAAATTATTATTAGCATGAGTTGGGTATAGTTTGAAATATTAAAATTAGACTTGGAATCTTAAATTTGGGTAATAGATTTAATAAAATAATGTGAGGACTAATTTATAATTTAAGAAGATATTTAAAAAAATTAATACATATTTTTTATAAATAATTAATTTAAATTTTTTAATCTAAATTAATTAAGTAGATTATATATATAAGTACCATATCTTTATTTAATCTTATAAAGGTGTGTATAGTAAAATAATAAATAGATGAAAAATAAAAGATAGAATATGTTCTTTATATAACTACATATATATATATATATATAAAGTGTTTATTTAGACATGCAATTATATGAATGAGACAATGTGCAGGTAAAATTTGAGGGTTAAAATCCTCCAACTATGTTATATAACATATAAATGCATGAATTTTTTTTTTTAAAAAAAAGGGGCTAGCTCTTGGCGGAGCGAGCCTAAAACACTGCAGGTTGAAGCAGCCTGCACCTAAACAGGTTGGCATTTTGCCAACACGAACCAGCCATTTTTTGCCATCTAGGCCCAGCAGTTCTAGTAAGAGATTATTTAATTTTAAATATAATATCTCAATCCATTTTATCTATTAAATTTATGATTTTCTTAAAAATATTCCTATTGATTTTAAGTGGGTTCCCATTAAGGGATAATTCCAATGCATATGATTAAAGAGAATATTTTAGAAAGTCAACACTCATTTATTAATTAATTTTTTTAATCTTACAAAATTAGTTTTTAGTTCTTATATAAGGAGGAGTGTATTCTTTATCAAATTTTTTATTAGTACATAAAAAATGAGAGAAAAACCACTGTTATACGTGTATATCAATATCAACTCACATTTTGCCCTGGATGTAGGTTGTTTTTAACTATGTAACTGAACTTAAAAACAGTAAATTAAGTATGGTAGTACTACTATGAACCTACAAAAATTTGATATTTTGATTGGATCTTGGGCACTTGTGCTTGATGAATTTGAGGACAAATGCGTACTAATTAAGTATGATAATTTTAATAAGGGAATATATGATTTGTCTAAATTACAGATCATCTTAATTGTTTTAATTTCTGTATAGATTTGATCTGAATAATTTATATGCTTTCATTTTCAATCTGTTGGCTTCTAGCAAAACATCATGTGAACCAGCTATTACCAGAACTGTATATTTGATGTTTACATTGACTTGGTCCACGTTTGTTTTCCTTTTAACTAGCAACTCAATGACACTCGGTGCAAAGTACAAACGCAAATTTTTTTACTACCGCTAAAAAAAGTTCATTATTAAAATATTACATTAAAAACTATTTTACACAAGTATTTATATCAACAAAAAACTATTTTTTTTTAAAAAATAAATCATCCAAAGCAAAAAAAAAACGAACTCTTTAAATTTTAAGCCTATTAAAAAGTAATATCACCCTATATTGTTTTTTTTTTAAAAAAAGCATATAATCTCTTTTTTTTTTGTGTTGGGATCTGATCTCAATGGTCAAAAAAATATAAATCTTGTATATATAATAATCTAATTAAAAAGTGCCCATCAAAAGAGAGGAAGAAGACTACAGGGATAGATCATAACGTTTGAGGATCCTGTTCACACTATTTTTTTTTTTTGGAATAATTGATACTGCTCACAACATTGTAAGCTTTGAAGTCATCAAATAACATTATTTAATGTTTCTAGTTGTCATACTGCTCATTGGATCTGCCTTCTTCTTTAATAATCTTTTCAAACTTTATCTTATCATGAAACTGAGGCCCAAGTCATGACACTACCGGGGTATCGGAACATTTTAAAAAAAAAAAACTTAGAAAAAATACAGAACTTTGCTTACATACTTATTTCGGAATTTGTAAAATTATTTATGAAAAGCTAATTTAAATATCCAGAACGAAATTAATTATCCACAATGATTTTTGATCAACCCATCTCCATTGTAAGACCAAACAAAAACAGAAAGGAGGGCCCACAATTTTATAATAGGATCATCATATTTTGAAAGATTGTCAAATTTCTTCCAATTATTTATTCGCACAAGACTGAAAATTGAACAGACCAATAGTGAAAATTAAAATTAAGGATGCGTTCTTTGGGTGAGTACAAGATACAATTTTCTGATGAGACATCCATCGCACACCCATTTATTTTTTTTATTTTTTAAAAAGCTGAGGTTGCAAAGAATGAATTTTTTTTTTTTTTTGCTAGTATGTTCAAAGCACTAAAGGTAACATTAGTTGTATTTTTTAAAATTATAAAATCATAAATGGCATTGAATGCACAACTTAGCTATCAAGCTTTCATGCAACTAAGGCCATTACTGACAGCCCCGAAAAGGAGGCTTATTCTTGTTAAACTTAAACCATACGGCAAGAAAGATTTATAATCGGCATTTGGCAATAATTTTGCTGTTACTTTCTTCCACTACCTGTTCATATTCCAGAACAGTTACATTCCCTTCCCTTGGTTCACTATATATAGGCTCTCTACTCTATCCCTTAACAGCCACTATCCTACAATGTTATGATCGGAAAGAATAAAAGGGTAATCAGAATTTGGTTATAATCTACAACAAAAGACAGGTCGTCTCTGACATCTTACGAGGGTCCTCCGCCAACCAGGATGCTTCCTGTGTTTTCTCGAGTCCTCGGACCTGCCAGGCCACAAGAGATGGCCAGTTTTAGGCTCATGCCTCACCAGCGATGTCAATGGTTTCTGAATGTATTGTATCCGACCCTTAGTCAAATTCCCAACATAATCCTCAGCCCAGACCGGAAAAATGTGCCACCTACAGTGACCAGTTCCAATTTTACGTTTTCACCTGTATATACATATAGTATGATGTCTATGTTGGAAGCACGGTTACAAAAATGACATAATAACTGAAGTACAAATCATCTGAAACCCTAAAGATGCCATCTTCAATATAGATATTGCATGGCTGGCTTGCTGGGGTTCTAGGCTTGCAAGAACTAGGCCTAGCAGAAAATCTCCAACTGCATCGGTACATTTTTGGTGAGATTCCGCACTTCTTTCCATCTAGTTACTGATCCATCTTCTTTTTCGTGCTGGTCGCTCTTGTTTGACTTCTGAATCCACGAGATTTTCACTTTTGGCAGAAGGCAATGGTTCACTCTCCAGCTTTTTTATAGTCAGAGCCTCTTTCTCACTCGGCATTGGAAGCTTGAACCGCTCACTGCGTTTCTTCAACTTCTCAACTGTATCAATGTGCCGATCCCCTGATCCCTTCGGATCAGCATCTTTACTGTCCATATCCATGTAATCCTTTCCTTCAGCAGATGCGTTGTGTTGGTTATCAACAGCATCAACCGTTTTGGCAGATTCACCCAAGGGTTTGCCAGATCCAGAAGAAGCACCATTGTTATCTTTATCAATGTCTTTGAACTTCATGGAAGATGATGGCTTGCCAGTCACACCGAAATCCCTTTCCTTATGACTTGTCCAGCGTTCCAATTTAGATCTTCCTCTACGAGATTCTTGTTGTTCATCATCTGAAGAAATGACTTCACGGTGTTTTCTTGACAGATGATGCCCTGACATTTCTTGCTCAGTACGTCCTCCTTCATTGGAGACTCTTGAGCTCTTCACAAACAGGAAAATATATATAGCAACACTAATGATGATGATGATGATATTATAGAATCCCAAAATCAAGAAGAGATTGCAAGCAGCAGAAATGAATCAAACATAGAAGCAATTGACAATCACTTTGAGGTGAAGAAAATAGCAAGCTAAATTCAGTAAAAAGAAGAATTTCAAAGTCCCATACAAAGAGTAATCAAAATCAATAAATCATGTCAAATAAGAAATAGTAACTCATTCATCCATGTGTTTTGCCAAGTCTATATCAAAATTCTGATTATTTGACATCATTACTCCATAATTTCAGATATTCACGCGTCGGGAAATACAAGTTCCATAAACAACTTCGGAAGTCAGTGTCAGGTCCATTTGCAGAATCATGAAGGGAAGAAGATATTTTAAAGGAGACTGAAGTTATAACTGACCAGTCCTGAGAAACTCAAGCAAATCAGAACATTTGTTCCAATTACTTTGCAGAGTAACCGAGCTTATGATAACGATGAACAAAAATCCCAAGCATTACGCATAATAGACATTTGCTAGAATTTACTGATCCCAGACGCATTTACCAGCCAGCTAACTAGCATATTTGTTCTTAGTGGTGAGCCCTTCAACGTGGAATGCTGAGGTCCTAGTTCAAATGCTAGTATAAAAAGACGCAGAAAACACCAACCAGCTAGCCACCTGGCGTTAGTTTAGGTGGCAAGGGTGAGGTAGGTCGCAGGTAAGGATCAAGGGTTCAAGCCCACCTAATGCAACCCAATGCAAAAAGAAAAAGAAGAAAAAAGGACAGCTTAAGCAAGTCCCCTCTTCAAAGCTGACAATGAAAATTGGTAAAATAATGCTAATCATGTCACGAAGTAGGGCCAATATAATTCATGCAAATGCAAAACTAGCTTTTCCTTATCATGCCTGCCTTGCCATATAAACATTTGGAGTTCAACTGAAAACTTAATTTGGAAAAAACATGCCACATCCTTTAAAATTTTAGAGCCACGCATCAAATTTTTAACTTTCAATAATGTCAGACCATCAGGATCTTCCGCATGGAGCATAAAGACACAGCAAATCCAAGAAAAAGAGAACTTTACGTTCCAGAGAGATTCACATTTTTACAGATAAGCAATATACCTTCTTGTTGGTCTGACCACTTTGATCTTCCTGATTCCTCTTGGACAGACTATTATGATCACCGACATCAGATTCTTTGCTTCTCCTTGTGCCCTCTTTATGCCTTTTCTCATGAACTCTTTGGTTATCTGAAACATTAGCAGCACGATCACCACGACTACTTGACCTTTCCTGCCTAGATCGCCTTTCCTCACTACCATAGTGATTTCCGCGGGCATAAGAATCCTCACGCCCCTTATGATGAGGACTTTCATCCCGAATTCGATCCCTTCTTTTCACTTGTTCACCAGGTCGTGTTGCATCTCTAGATTGGTACTCTTTCGCAGAAGCTCTGTGCTCATCATGAGCCCTAACATGGCCAACCCATGATTTTTCTTCAGCACCCCGTCCACTTCTTACAGAACTCCTTCCCTCTTCTCTTTCATGCTTCGATGGATGTTCTTCATGGGACTGTTTTGCCCTATGCCACTCCTCCTTATCTCTCAGCCTATCAGACCTCTCCTTCAGTAGTAATCCATCATCCTTCTGCCTGGAGGCATAATGATCTTCTAAGTTGTCTCTACTTCTTTGTGGATCATTTCTCTTCCGTGGATCCAACACTACATCTCTCTCTCTCCTACGCCTGCTGGCACTCTCCCTGTAGCCATGCAAAATATCTTCTTTATCAATATGCTCCCTCCTAAGATACTCCTCATCCTTCCTCCTCTTGCTATGGTAATCTTCCATAGTGTCATACCTACTCTTCAAGCCATCATCTTTTTCCCAGTATCCTGAGTCTCTTAGCCCTATATCCTTATCATAGGGAACCCTATAACTACCATTATCCAACTGTTTTCTTGAATAGAGGCTATCATCTCTGTCACTTCTCTCATTCTCCCGAACTTTAACCCTATCCCTCTTCCTTGGTTCATCATTTCTGCCTCTTCTGCCATAGGGATCATCATCTCTACGGGCCCAAGAAATGTCAGAGCTGTCCCTATCTTTTTGCCTACCAAATCCATCAGTCTTCATGTGCAATTGATGAGCTGAGTTAGGATGCCACTCCTTATAAGGGTATGATTCCTCTCGGCCTTTAGGCAATAGGCGATCTCTTTCAGGTTCTTGCCTTCCTTCATTCTCTCTTCTATGGAGATCGTGTTCATTTTCATCAAAATGCCTTCTATTTGCACCCAGACGTGATGACTGTGCGTCCTGAACCACTTCCTCCTCATAACCATCCAGCCGCTTCTGATAGCCCCTGCTCCTTACTGAACTTGCTTTGCTGTTATCACTACTTCTTGCTGCTTTCGAGTTCTCCCAATCATCAACTTCATCAAGTAGAGGTTCCTCATCTTGAGGTGTTAACTTCTGTCTCTTCCCATCACTGCTCTTAAAGGTAGCTCTCGTGTCTACTGCATTGGGATCCATTTCCTCCTTTTCCATTTTGGAACTTTCACCAGCTGTCCCAGGCTCATCAACATCAGCATCCTCATCCCCAACACTAGACTCTCTTGCATTGTTAGTGATCGGAGATGACAAGTGTGAATTGTCTCTCCTTTCCATGCTTCCATCTGAATCTTCTTTTTTATTGTCATTAATTTCTTGACTAGGAGATATACGAGAATTTGCCCTTCCTTGCATATGCCTCTGCCTGTAAATAGAAAAACTCAGATGGTAAATATGTGTGGATGAAGAATGCTAGTTTTGAACATCAACCTTAACAAGAGATACCAGAACATGCAAGGAAAATAACAAAGATGTCTCAGCAAAAGAAAGGTTTAGGGAACCTATCTTATGATCTTACAATTGAAAGGGCATTGCTTTCACAAAGAAAAAAATCTCCTACATCTACATGTGGGTCTATCCCGTTCCTTCTTAAACTCTATGATCCTAGATATATTTTTCATCATGCTCTAGGTCATGCTCACACTCTTCCACGCACAAACTGAACATAATTTTGATGAAATGAAAATTTCATACTAAGAAATGTCCATGTAACCTATTTTTGTCAATGAGCATGTTGCCTCAACAATCAAGAAAATCTCTTAATCACTGCAGACTTTCAGCACAAACTAACAAGTTAATTGCTTTCTTTTTTTTGGTTTGGGTAGCAAACCATCTAGTATCCAATACTATTAACTAATCTATATTCAAGCCAGGTCAGATCACAATTGGGTGGAGGATCTCCCAACATGGTTTTTTTTCTCACCCAATTGCAGTGTTGTGCCTTAGGATTAACTTTTGCAATATGGTTCAAAATGCAATCATACGCATTGACAGTGCAAGATTCAGTAGGCAAACATTCAGTACTTCTTCATACCTTTCCTCATCAGAGGAGACAAAATTGCTGCCACTGGGTCTAGAGGTTTGGCCTCTAGTACCAGTGTAGTTGACTGGTTCTTCCTGAGAGGAAGGCAAAGTTTCACCTCCATCAGGCACATCAGCAGGTGGGGACTTCGTGCCTGTCATTCTTTTTCCAACCAGATCTCTGTTTCTACTATTATAATCTTGTGGAAATCCATCAACATACTCACGCTCCGTATTTGGAGCCTCATCAACATCATCCTCTTCAAAATCAGTTCTCTGGGGCTCTCCTCCCTCAAACTGATCTTGCAGGGCATTCCCTGCAGAGGAATCATCATCGGCAGAATCCTGCAAAACAATCTGTGCACACAAATACTTTTAGTGATGGGCACATGGAAGATATGCAACATAAAGATAATTATCCACTTGCATCATACGGAGAACCATCAATTACCTCAATGATTGCATCTGAATCACGGATTCGTGGGGGTCGAGTGTCAATAGAAGGAAGCCGTTCACCATAGCCACCTTCCACCTGTATAGCTCTCCCAGTTGGCTGCGGGAAAATAAATTAACATAAAAGATCCAGAGACTAAATCGGAAATGAAAGGGAAATAAATCTTCATTTTGGCATTAGAGGGAGATAGATCGAAACAAAAATATTTAATTCTATATTGATCAGCTACATGCAGGCTAGGGGGAAATTATTAGGCCCCAAAAAGTTGCAAATATCTGGCCGTCACGTGAGAGAATTTCAACAAAGGTATATTTCTTTCTCAGATAAAACCCATGCAAAAGCAAAATAAATGTCAGAAGAAAACATACAAGTGGTGGCCTCACACGCCCAGAACCTTTTCCAACATCACTATGCCCAAAATCTGATTTTACAGAATTTGTACTTTCCACCCCCACATCATGTATACCAGCAGCTGCTGCTAATTCAGGAGGTAAATCTGGGTCATACTCCTGCAATGGCATTGAATCACTGAATTAGGTGTTTCTGAAAAAATAAATTTAAAGAAAAAAAGGGCAGCACACAGTGTGGCCACTTACCTGCTCCATTCGGCCACTTTCATATACACGGATTTTGCTTTGCATTGTAGACTCCAGGCGTAGTTGTTCCTAGAAAGTCAAATGTTAAAAGGAGGCAAAAGGTTTCAGCCTGCTCTTCTCACTAAACTTTTGGAGAATGGGAACATAAAATATTTTACCAGCTGCTTGCAGTAATCTTTCCAGGTCTCCTCATTCAAACCAAAGTTGAAAAAGTCTGATGTGTCAACACCAGGATATTTCCAAGGTTTTTCCTCAAAACTATCGATATCAACATCAAATATGGTCCTGAAAGTTACAGGCAGGGCTAGATAAGCACTCATCAAGAATAACTGAAATTTAGTTTTACTCAAACAGAAAGAATATGGTAGAAATATTAAATGCAGAGATCAAAATATTAAAGCATCATGCATATTAAAAGAGATTTAGCCTTGGTTTAAAATCCCAACAAAAGAACTTAAAGATGCAAGGAATACTGACTTCACACAATAGATATTTCTCAGAAAATGAGTCCATCAAAGTGCAAGCGCACAGGCAATAATGAGGAAGAAGAAGAAGGAGAAGAGCAGTGATTAAAATCAAAGAAAGATGTGAAGATCCACCAGACAAATCCAATGTAAACTAATGCAGAACAGCACATGGAAAGGGGAGATAGAGGAAAAAGAGGAAGGAAGGAAAGAGACAATTAAAATGACAATGTAATTGAAATCATCTTAACCCACAATGCCACAAGGCCATCAATAGCAAAGCCCATCGAAAGAAAATTAAACAAATAAAAAGAAAAAATAATAAACAAATAAGCATGAGAAAATAAATAAATCTAAAACATCTCTAAAGTCTAAATATTCCAAGTAATCTAGAATTTCGTACTCCTAAAGTAAGTCTTCTACAATTTCATCTCCCTAAATACTGTCTTCCTATTCTCCATCACAAACATAAAGCTCACCAACTCACCATATCAGCCTTCTATGCCAATGGTTAGAATGATTTAATAGTCAAACATACACGTTCATAAAAACTAAAAGTCAAGGCAAAAAGACAATGATGCGATTCCAATGACCACTTAAGTGATTCCAATATAAATTTGATTGATTGCAGTGCCACACCACCTGAAAAATGCCTTTAAGGTAGGAAAATCATTGGGCAAAATTGCATAAAAGATGGTCCATTCATGCATGTATAGACAAAACAATACTAAGAAAAGTAAAATTTACTTGTGGGAGGGAAGAGTAAATTCCAGTCCACCACCAAAGCCCCGCCCTCCTGCACTGTTGCCCCAAACAGGTAATCCAGGACCCGCATGAAAACCTTTTTGTAAAGCAGCAGCGCCTTTTATTCCAGGAGGTCTCCAGTCCCCTCTCCCACGACCAGCCATAGGAACCACGTTAGCAGGTGGACGGATCTGACCAGCAGATACTCCTGGAATAGTAGATGCTCCAGGTATTGGCGCTGCACCAGGCCTGACATACTGCATTACAATAGAAAACACATTAATAGATGATTTTGATATTGTTCTGCATTCAAGTATCAGGAATTATATACAAAGCTCGGAGGAAATAACTTTCAAAAGGTACTTGGTGACAGAATGATTAAAATGCCTGAGGAAAGAAGCATGACTAAATTTTTCCCCTCTGAAAGAATATGATTGAAATTAAATAATTACAAAGTCCCACTACTTTAGGTGGATGGCCAACACTTCCAGAGAGCCCAGTTAGAGAGGGAATAGATCTTTTTCAGGAAATTAACCTTTTCATTTCACTCAGGTATACTAAGAGGTCATCAAGAAGGTACAAACTCCATAAAAGGAAGAAAAGGAACTAAAGTAATTTGATGATTAAGAATAGTATTATCTTCAAGAGATCAAACCCGTCATGGAAGAAAAACACCATAGAACAAATGAAAACATCCAATCAATGATCCTCTGATAAAATCACTAATATGAAGACAAAGTTGTAACCAATAACCCAATAAGATATATGCCTATAAAAAGTAGCAATGCTTCCTTAAACATCACGGACATGAGCTCTAGGGAATATTTGGTTAAGCACAAGATACGAGAAACATTTGCACATCAGATCATCCATTCAAAGGCCCGTATTTTCCCAAGCATTATAACTCATTATAGTAACATCAATGATAAAAAAGAGTATTCTAATTCTTCTTTTTCTCATCCTTCTTTCACCGTGTGGGACATGAAGTAGGTGTGAAATTTACAAGTGGCTCCAAACAGAACTTCCCTTAGCAACCCTAGAGCCTGTCACAATTTATTAATTCAACACAATCCTGCATTTTAAGCAATCCCATGCTTAATTTATATAGCTTTCCAGTTTTGACAAGTAAGGATAGATAGAAAACATCAGATAGGTATCGTTCCTGATTCCCGTAAAGTAAAAATTACGACACCCTCATGAAAGAAAATTAAGCCAGTAAAATTGCGTCACACCCCCATGGAAAAGAGCGAAAATACCATAAGTTGACTATAATCCCTAAGAACAAAGAATGTTATTTGGTTTAGTATTTAGTAGGGTAACCTGCAAACAACAAACCTTGGGAATAGTTGCAGCTTTATGCATCCATCCAAGAACAGTTAATTCCAGGTCTCAAGAGATGTCGGATGCAAGTGAATAATGAAGAGGGGGTCAAATTCAACTAATTATAGCATTTAAGCATTCAAAATGCAATTGAAGAATCACCCAAGAAATAACCATGTTATCATGGCTAAGTAGTAAATTCCCTCCCTTTGGAAGCAACTTTGATGTGTGTGTGCACACGCGCAAGAAGTCACACTATTCATACATCATAAACAGGCTATAGTACAACACAATATCAATACTTTGCACTGTTTGTCTGATCCTTAAACCCAAGTCTCAGCTAGGCAACTGATGTAGACATTTAACCAGAGTGGGTAAACCAAGAGGAGTCACCCTGTTCATTAGTTGTGAATGATGTAGCTCCCTACATTTATGTTTTACATTGATATATTGATTCTTCTCCACGTGACTCCCTACATTTTTTATGTTTTACATTGATATATGGATTCTTTTCCACGTCCGTAAAGAGAATGATAGTCAACTTTCCACGTGTGTAAGCCTCAATAGTTAATTTGGCATCACAAGGAACATCAGAGAATCTTTGCATCATGTAAAAGATGGCCATTTAAGCTTGCATCAGGCATTCTCATCTTATTGAGAAGCCCTGAAAAAGTTGAACCCATTGCCTTCGACAATTTTATTACATCCAGATCGATTTTGTATCAGCTGCTTTTTGCCAGACATTCAGCTTTTCAAGTTTTTTTCTCAACAAACGCGTATCAAAGAAACATAATGTTGGCCACGTTTAAATCATAAAATTTTATTTCAATAACAAAAGAAGCAACATATCACATTGGACAATAGAAGTCTAGATAGTTGCAATCTAATTCTTTCTATAGTACAAGAGGGGGAAACGAGAAGCCCCAAATACAAGTAGTTGCCTTTCAAGCAACACGAGGCACTGACCTTGAACTGCGAATGAAATGGATGATATCCATGACTGCTATAACCAACTTTTGGCGCCACTGTCACGCCCCCACTTGCTTTGGCAGAGTCGCCCATATCCTTCCTCTCACCATCAGCGGGTTGAGCTGAGTTCTCGCCCCACTCTTGCACCTCCGCTGCCTGACTTGGGTCGCCATCTGTCACGATAACCAGCTCGCTATCTTCATCGTCGTCATCGCCGTCGCCCACCATTCCACCTCTGTCCATGTCCATATGATTGTTGTCATTTAACACTATCTGCAAATCATCCTCACTGTCACTATCCCAATCATCGCCCTCGCCTCTGTCGCCGTTCTCATCAAACCTTCCCACAGCTTCGCCGCCTGCTGCAGCAACTACACCATCGACATAGCCGCCAGCACCACTTGATAACCCAGGAATAATTGGCTCGGAACCCACCTCTTCAATTCCATCACCATCGTCCTCGATATCAAATTTTACATCCTTCTCCGTCAAATCGTCACCTTTCGCAGGAATTTCGTCGCGCACATCACCAATGCCAGATTCCTTATCACGGTTTGCATCCTGTAGAGCCCTATCACCCAATTCTGCACCTCCACGTTCAATAACCCCAGCCCCCTCAGCTGATTCCCCTTCCTTCCCAGGTCTACGGCCATCAATCTCATCGCGCCCGATCAAACCGGTCGTAGAATTGGAAGCACCAGCAACAGCAGATTCTTCGACAAGCTTCTCCTGTTTTGGAGCTACGATTTGATCGGACGGCTGGTAGGGAACAGCTGAATTAGAGTAAGAAGTTGCGGGGAGGATCTCTTCCTGATGGGTCTGGAGATTGAGATCGATCGAGCGGCTGGAAGTTGGGGGCGCAGAGAAAGACTGAGGGACGGTGGAAGATGGTGAACCAAAAGGTCGGAGGACGTCAGTATATAAATCTCCGAACTCGTCGTCATCTTCCATGGAAGAAGGGTTCTTGGGGAGAAGAGAGAGATGTGTTGGAACAAGAAAGTGTGAGATGAAACACAGCAATGAAGGGAGAAGCGCCTTGAGGAGGCAGGAGGGTTTTGAGGTTTGGCAAGTGCGCAACAGCTTTGTTGTTATTCTTCAGATTTACCATTCCAAAGCAAAGTACAAACGGAAATCAACCGCGGCCCAAACGCTGGATTGAAAATTCTTCCATTAATACCTTTGTTTTTAACTTACTTTTTTTTTTTTATAAAAAAACCAAAATAATCATCAGCGAGGAAAATGAAAAATAAACGAGAATTCATGGCCAAAAAGGGGGGCATAATTTTTTTGTGGGCTGGAGTTTTCTGCGTATTTTTTATTGTACAGAATGATTTTTAAAAGTAGCTAAATATTGCTAGGGCAAATTTTTGTTTTCTAAAAACTCTGTTGACCTGTAAAAGTGGAATCCAAATTAAAAACTAGTTTGATATTCAATTTATTCTTAAATATAATATAATAATCTATTTGTTATATTTATTTATTTTTTCTCAAGCTAATCCTTATAATAGTTGTAAATATTAAAGATTTCATCAAATAATAGTTCTAACAAATACATGATTAGTAATGATATTTTAAGAAAGACAACACCTATTTATCACAAATAACTAATTTAAATAATTTTCTTAATTTATTTAAATTAATCAATTAGTTTTTATATTAGTGGTCAAAGATAGTATTATGAATTAAAAGAAAATACAATACTCCTTCTTGTCCATAATATAAGCCATTTCTAAAAGAATAGTTTGATCCAAAATATAAGTTCCTTGGAGAGTAATTAATACTCCTCCGGTCCTAATTATAAGACCCAATTGACTTATTTGAGGAGATTAAGGAAGTAAGTTAAGTTGGTTATTTATGATAAATAAGTGTTGTCATTCCTAAAATATCCTTGCTAATTAAGTATATTGGCTAAAACTATCATTATTAGAAGAATTATCTTGGAAAAAAATGCATAAATATAAGAGACAAAATGGATTGGGGTCTTATAATTAGGACCAAATAAAAAGTCAAATGGGGTCTTATAATAAGGACCGGAGGAGTACTTATTGATTAATTTTGTTTTTGTAATTATTAATACTTAAATATAACTCTTTATATTTTTCTCTCTCCTTCACAATCTCGTTTAATATGTGTAAAGTTAGAAAAAAATTCAATTTATGACAGATAAGTTAACTACCATTTTTTTTTAATACCAATAAATTAGTTAAGATGACTTATATTATGAACCGCAAAAAATAATCCATTTGATAGCGCAAAATCTGAGCCTAAGAAATGGAACTGGGGATTTTGCTAGCTTGGTTAATTCTTCGTGGAATTGGAGATGACACTGAAGAAGTACAAATCAAAAGTTGTTAGTTTTAAAAACTAATTGACATTTTAGAAAATGCAAGGTGGGCGCCATAACACAAAACAAGTCACACATTAAAGTGAAAAATAGGATAAACATTACAGGGGAAAAGATCATGAGGGAAAATTTTGATTTTTGGATTAAAACATAAATATACCTATAACACATCATGCTATGCACACTTGACATCATAAAATTTTATAAGGTGCAGAAATATACACAAATATTCTAAAATGATGTAAAAATATCATGACTATTAAACTAATCAACATTGGCCATTTAACAAACACGTCAACAACAAAAAGTTGTAAAAAGAGGCATGAATGTTTTAAAATATTGCAAATTTGTCATGACTGGAAATGAGATAGCATTAACTATTTAGCAAACACTCCTAATACACATTGTGCAATCTCTTCACTCACAGTAGCCCTATAGCCCTATTCGCTACTACAAGTCTTCTGTAAAACATGATAGTTGCCCCTTTTAAAGAGTATTTGGATAGAAACAAGATCATGATTTTAAAAGTGTTTTTATAATGTACGAAGTATATATGTAGAAAAATTTGTCCCTATTGATAGAAAAGTGCTTTTGAAAGTACTTTTTTCACTAATTGAAACATCCGGTGTGAATTAAAAGTGTCATTGTTATGAATTAGCCTTGTGCCGGAGCGAAGCAAACATGTTATGCAATGTGTGTGACGACTGTTTGCTGGACAATTAACACTGGTTGACTAAGCTACATGCATCCATTTATTTCCTCTTTAAAGTTTTATATTTAGGAGTGGAAACACATTCCCTAAATTTTAGATAGGATAAAGCTAGATGTGATGCCCGCATCTTTTTCAAATAAATATTGCTGTTATTTAAAACGAGTCATATTTGTATTTTATCTTTTACATCGTAATATGAATTATGAAGAGTGAAAATATTTTCTCTCAAATTTTTCTTTCGTCTTCTCTTCATTTTCTTTCCTTCATTTTTATCCGCTTTATCCAAACGAGGCATTAGTGACGGAGGGCATAAAGAGTGGGCAAAATATCTGGTTGACTTTGATATCCAATATTTACTAATTAAGTCGAGATCAGAACAAACTTGATAATTATGTATTGTTTTGCATATAATTAAGTTAACAAGTAAGTTTAAACTATTAAATAAAATTAAAATATTTAATTCTTAAAGACTTTCATGACAATAATATGGTTATTGTGTTACTTATAGTGTATCGAGGGAAACAGTCTCATAATATCAATTGATGTTCTTGAAAAATTAAAAGGAATAATTAATCCACAGTTCTTTATAGTTTCAACTAATTTTGAATCAGCTTCTTATAGTTTTTTTTCTTTTTATCAGGTCCTTATACTTTCACCTATTTTTAATTAGGTCCTTGTATTTATTTATTTTTATCAAGTCCTTAGAAGTTTACTTTATTTTTAATTAAGTCCCTGAATTTTTTATTCTTTATTTTATAAATTCTAATAGTACTATTATATAAACATAAAATAGTATATATTATTTAATATTAGTTTATAAACAATAATATTCTAAAGATATTGAATTATTATAATGATTTTAATTTTTCAGCAAAAAAATTAATTGTTCTAAAAAATTTTCCTGAATTAATTAATTCTATTACTTTTTTATTACATAATTATTAATTTAATTTAATTATTAATATTTTATATTTCAGTATTAATCTATTTAATTAAGCTTATATTTAATTAATAAATAAAAATTAAAACTACATGGACCTGATTAAAAATTTAGTGAAATTATAAGGACTTAATTAAAAGAAAAATAAATACAATGACCTAATTAAAAAAAGGTAAAAGTATAAGGACCTGATAAAAAGAAAAAAAACTATAGGGACCTAATTCAAAATTCGTTGAAACTATAAGAACTTGCGGATTAATTAACCCAAATTAAAATAATATGAAACAATACACGTATTTGGCGTGAATAAGATTTAAATGGGACTTGGACCTGGTAAAAAAAAAAAAAAAAGGTATGACCATGCTGCTCTGTGAGATAAGCATATAAGGTGAATCTGACATCGTAAGATGTTAAAAAAAAAAATTAATTTTTTTTGTCTTTATAATTTTGACATGCTCAGCATAATTCAATCTCTATTTATGATTTTGACCCAGTTGTAACTCAATTCTTAAATTTTGATTTACTGCAACTTGATTCCCATGGTTTTATCTATTTTATAATTTAATCCTCATGTACTAAAAAAATAAAAGACTAAAATATAATTTTGGTCCTTTAATTTTACACAGTATTTTATTTTTATTCTTTAACTTTAAAAAGTAAACTATTAGTCCTCTTTCCTAAAACTATTAACAAAAAATAACGATAGTGAACTCTTGAATGTTGATAAAACATTACTAAATGCTAAAATATTAAGTTTAACTTTTAAAACAACCACTTTTGTTACAAAATTCATCATTTAAAATTAACAATTTTAAAGTTAAAGACCTAAAGTATACTTTTTAAAGTTAAAAGACTACGTTGAAACCTTACATAAAATTAAACGATTAAATGTATGCTATAGCCAAAATAAAATTATATATATAATAAAAAGAGAGACTAAATTATCAAATGGGTAAAACTATGAAGGTTGAGTTGTAACGAGTTAAATTTTAGGAGCTAAGTTATAATTAAATTAAAATGATAAGAACTGAGTTATAGCAAGTTAAAGTGTAAGGACTGACTTATAAGCGAAATAAAACTATACAGATCTGAAAATTAATTATCCCAAAACTTAAAGCAGCAGGCCAAGCATTGTTACTCTTCGGTGTTATTCCTAGGTTGTCCCCCGCTATTTGTGTGCGTGCGTGTGTGCGTGTTTTTTTCCCCCCAATCTCTACGTCAAAGGGAAACAAGCAGGTCTCATGGCCGTCGCCGATCTCTTGCTTTCCAGATAGCCTGCTCTTTTCACTTATTCCCTCCATTATTTCGCTCCAACAATATCTCCGACAAGATTGTTTAACTGCTTAGATTTAACCAGACCAGATAAAATGCACAGCACCAGGAAGGAGAAATACACTATGTGAATGCCAATAGTTCGTGGCAAGAAAGTTGATGCGGCTTTCTCCTTCGTCTAGTGAGTTCTTCAAGGAGCTCCTCCAGTACACTCAGCTGAAACACCTCCATAAAGGTCGAGCTTTGCATGCTCGCATCATCAAAAGCGTTTCGCCTTCTTGTATTTTCCTCGAAAATAGCCTCGTCAATTTCTATGCCAAGTGTGGTCACCTTCCGAAGGCCAAGGTTGTTTTCGACAACATCCGTGACAAGGATGTCGTCTCGTGGAATTGCCTCATCAATGGGTACTCTCAACAGGGACCCTCTGGCTCTTCCTTCGTCATGGAACTCTTTCGGTGTATGATTGCAGAGAATACCTCCCCCAACGCCCACACTTTCTCTGGTGTCTTTACTGCGGCCTCCAATTTGCCTGACATTTCTGGTGGCCGGCAAGCGCACACGGTCGCTATCAAAACGGCAAGCTTTTATGATGTTTTTGTCGGGAGTTCGCTTCTTAATATGTATTGCAAAACGCGTTTTGTTGACGAAGCTCGTAAGTTGTTTGATAGAATGCCTGAAAGGAACCCAGTTTCTTGGGCTACAATGATTTCTGGGTATGCTACGCAAGAGATGGCTGAAGAGGCTCTGGAGCTTTTTGAATGCATGCGTTGTGAAACAGAGGGCGAGAACGAGTTCGTGATTACTAGTGCCCTAAGTGCTCTGACAATTCCTGAACTTGTGGACACGGGTAGGCAGATTCATTCTCTCGCCGCTAAGAACGGGCTGTTGTCAATTACCTCTGTGGGAAATGCTCTTGTAACGATGTATGCTAAATGTGGGAGCTTGGATGATGCACTCAAGACATTTTACTTGTCTGGGAATAAAAATTCGATCACATGGTCGGCAATGATTACTGGTTATGCACAAAGAGGGGATTCAGATAAGGCGGTGAAGTTGTTTCATAATATGCATCTCTCCGGAGTCGTGCCTAGTGAATTTACTCTTGTCGGGGTTATCAACGCTTGCAGTGATCTTGGTACTCTTGTAGAAGGAAAGCAGATGCATGGTTATGCGTTGAGGTTAGGTTATGAATCACACATGTATGTTTTGACAGCTTTAGTGGACATGTATGCAAAATGTGGCAGCATAGCCGATGCTCGCAAGGGCTTTGATTATCTACGGCAACCTGACATTGTTCTCTGGACTTCTATCATAACAGGGTATGCACAGAATGGGGATAGTGAAGGTGCTTTGAATCTGTACGGCAAAATGCAAATGGAAGGAATCATTCCCAATGAACTTACTATGGCAAGTGTCCTAAAAGCCTGTTCTAGCCTAGCTGCTTTAGATCAGGGAATGCAAATTCATGGGCGGATTGTAAAGTATGGTTTCAGCTTGGAAATCCCAATTGGAAGTGCTCTTTCTGCCATGTATGCAAAATGTGGAAGTATGGATGAAGGGTACCGTGTTTTTCGTAGGATGCCTACTAGGGATGTAATTTCATGGAATGCAATGATATCTGGACTTTCTCAAAATGGTTATGGCAGTGAAGCCTTGGAGTTGTTTGAGGAGATGCGGTTGGAGGGCACAAAACCAGACCATGTCACATTTGTGAATCTTCTCTCTGCTTGTAGTCATATGGGACTAGTGGAGCATGGTTGGAATTATTTCAAGATGATGTATGATGAATTCAGCATTGTTCCCACAGTCGAGCATTATGCATGCATGGTTGATATCTTGAGCCGTGCTGGTAAACTGAATGAGGCAAAAGAGTTCATTGAATCAGCAAAGATTGATCATGGTTTTTGTTTGTGGCGCATATTACTGGGGGCCTGCAAGAACTATCGTAAGTATGATCTCGGTGCCTATGCTGGAGAAAAACTAATGGAGTTGGGCTCGCCTGAATCATCCGCATATGTTTTGTTATCAAGTATTTATACAGCCTTGGGCAAGTGGGAAGATGTAGAGCGTGTAAGACGGATGATGAAAGCCCGAGGGGTGACTAAAGAGCCTGGTTGTAGCTGGATTGAGTTAAAGAGTTTAGTTCATGTGTTTGTTGTTGGGGACCAAATGCATCCACAAATTGATGAGATACGATCAGGGTTACGTTTATTGACCAAATTGATGAAAGACGAAGGATATCAACCTTGTCTGGATCCATTGCCTGTCAGTGCTAGCGATGATTTGGAAGGTATTATGTATGAATGTTTCAATTTTTTGGTTCTCAGCTTTTCTAATAATCAATCAAATAATTTTTATTCTGTTGGATGAACCTTAGAAGTACAATCTCTTAAAGAAGAGATGACTTTATTTATGATTGAGAATGAACTCTTGTTCTTAAAATATATCAGTTGTCCTGTTAAGTGAGGCTGTTCCTCTCTCTTCTTTGTTCAGTTGATTATTTCTTCTTCTTCTCCTTCTTTTCTTCTCAGTGACTGTATTGAAACAAATGCATTGTATTTATGGACATGCATCTTGTTGCCTTTAGGCTTGTCGGTACCATTTGTTTGGCTTTTTTTAAGGAGATATACTGCTTGACTGAAATGTTCTCTTATATCTTAAGAAATACTACTATATATTTCCTTTTGTATTCACTAGCATGTTTTTTTTTTGGGTTTATGAAGATCAAGAAGGCAGCCTAGGCGTACGAATGGCAGGTTTTGTGGCTAGTAACAACATTGGGAAAGATTATATGCTCATGCAAAATGTAAGATTATTTTTCTATGACCCTTTGTATCAATTCATTGATGAACATTATTGTGAGCAGGTGGTTTTTCAAAATACTTTTCACGAAGATGATGTTTTTTTGTATCTATTTTTCTTTTATCTTCAATAGGATCTATACTACAATTGATTTCTCTTCCTCTCAGGCATAGAAATTGATTTCTTCACGTTAAAGAGTAGATGTCACCAAGCTCACTCCACTTGAAGCATTTAGAAATTGTCTTTTCTATGCCATTCTACCTCATTTGGTAACTTGTATTTCTCTTCTCCTTTTGTGAATCACTCAACTTATGAATGATATATTCCTTTTCAGGATCTTCTCTCTCTCGCTTAGTGCTTTGGACTTTGTAGTATTGAAGTTTTACTGGGACGGTGGGCTATAAATACAGAGGCCAACCAAACTAAGAAATTCTTCAATATACGTGGTTTCTGAAATTTTGCAGATCAAAGCGCTTATAGATAGACACTGAGCATATCTTGGGCCCTCTGTGACTTCCTTAGATGTCTATCTATTATAGTCTTAGGTCATTTACTCTCATAAACTGGGCCTACTCAATAATCCATAACATGTGCCAGCAACTGGTTTAGTTGTGAGATTGATTCCTAGGCATATAGTGGCAAGAAGATTCATACTGAGGTCATTCTTTTTGGACAACCTGCTACAATGTTGTACTCATCCGAATCCTGATATTAGAGTATATTAGTCCAAATTTTCAACATTCATTCTTGTAAATGTAAAGAGTGTATTCAGAGGAAAACAGAGTGAAAAGAATTGATCCACATACACAATCATATATTCTTGTGTTATTATCTTTGAATACATAAATGCTCGAATATAGAATGGTTGCATTAACTTCATAAATGAAAAGAATATTATTGACATGTAATTCTTTTATAATAAGTGTATATTTTTAAAAATTGATGCTTATGTGTGGTTTT
This sequence comes from Neltuma alba, assembly GCF_004799145.2. NCBI lineage: Eukaryota > Viridiplantae > Streptophyta > Magnoliopsida > Fabales > Fabaceae > Neltuma > Neltuma alba. Next base: position 167,430 of record NW_021636113.1, read on the forward strand.
TATTTTATCTTACATATTTTTTTAATATATATTATGAGTGAGAATTATTGAAGTAATCTCAAGTTCTGTCGCATTCTAATTTTATTAGAGATGCCAAGGACTGCACTGGTCAAATCTATATATCCATTGTTTTCAATTAAATATTGTACTCTTATTATTCTGAATAACATTTTTTTATACTTTAATTAATAATAAATATTTTACGAGAAGGCTACATAAAATTTGGAAAGCCAGCTGGCCAGGAATAAAATGGGCCGTAAAAGTAATAAATTTGATCCAGCAATTTTGTTACTAAGTGAAATGAAAAGAATTGTTGATTTAGACAATTTGGCTGGGGAAAGGGGGGACAATTCAGATTTTCAGAAGCTCAAACAGGATCAGCAGGTGAGTGGAAAACTGGACATGTATTCAACTAATTCATATTAATCCTTTCGATTTTTATTTTTTTTTTAAAATCATATTCATACTGGGGAATTGAAATGGCAAGTTATTTTTCAGAGGCAACTTGGATTGTCACATTACAAAGAGAAATTTTCCCTGAAATATTTTTTAGACGAAGTATTTAATAGTTGATGAAGTAATTTTTTTAGATAAAGTATCAAATACTCTAAAGTATTTTATGGTTTATTCAAATTTTTAAAATATTTTTTTAGGTGCATCAAATACCTTAATTTAAGGTTTAAAGTATAGGATATTTAGAGTGTTGAACATACTAACAAAATATTTTAAAATACTGGTTAAATCATAAAATACTTTAAGTACTAGACACATCTAAAAAATATTTTAAAATAAAAAATGAACCACTAACTACTTTAAAGTATTCGACGCACTTGGGAAAAAAATACTCTAAAGTAATGGCTTAACCCCTAAAATCATTTTAGAGAACTTGATAAATACTACCTGCGGTCCTTAATATAAAAATTAATTTGATATTCAATTTGATTCTAAATATAAGATTTCAACTCACTTTATCTTTCATATTTAGTTATTTATTTTAAAATAGTCTTTCTTGATAGTTGCATATGTTAAAAGTTTCATTAAATGATAGTTCTTGCTAATATACATGATTAGCAAGGATATTTTAAGAAAAATAACAATTATTTATTACAAATAACTAACTGAACAAATTTTTTTTTAACCTATTCAAATTAATTAACTAATTCTTATATTAAAGATTGAGAAATTACCATGGGATGAGTTTCAACAACAACCAAAAAAAGGGGGGGTCACTATCAATCAATGAGATGACAAGCATTCTTAATTGGAATATGTTAAAAAAAAAAAAAGTAAAGCAGCCCAAGAAGAGAAGATAGAAACAGCCCAATTCCAACATTTGCAATTTGCATGACAAAATGCAGATTTTAGGCCCAAATCAGAGGGAGACAGTGGGAGCGCGGGACGTGCGTGGGTGCGGACTGAAAAATGGAGCGTGAAGTTCGCAGTAGCAATTCCTACCGTGAACGGAGATGTTGAGGGTTTAAGCGCCACCGCCTCCCTCTTGCTTTCCGCTTCCTTTTCAAATTATCTTTGGTTCTCTTCCTGGTAAGACTTCTAGGCAGCTTCCCTTCCCTCTATTCTATATGACTTTCATAAGTTGTCATAGATTTCAGCACTCTCAAGTCTCACTTACTCTGTTGTTTGGAAATTGCATTTTATGATTATTATTTTCCTTTTCCTGGGGCGGTTCTCGGACCATTGTTCATCATATGAATGTGGCTGACAATTGATGGATCTTGCCCAGCTCTATTTCAGTTGAAATGTCTCGGCATCTTTTGTGTTGTTTCGATTTTAAGTCAATTGCTCAAGTCTTTCCTTCTTTCTCAACCGTTTTAGAAATTATATAACAACTGTGGAGAACTGTTCTAATATTTTTCAGCTAAATTACTTAGGCGGGTGAATTTTTCTTGGGCCCCGCTTTTGATTTGCTGATGTGCTTCTTGGATTTTGCTTCTATTTTTTGAGGTAGTATTGTCAATGGGATGCATTATAGTTTGCTACTGACCTTGTTGGATAACCTTTGTGCCTATTCATTTTTGTGCGTTCAGCTTATCTCAGAGCTTTGATTAATTTTGTATAGCTTCGATCAGAAGAAACATGCTTATCCATTTTGAAAACCTTTTATAAGTTTTTACTTCTTCCAAGTTCTGATGAATGTTAAAAGCTGACAAATTGTATTTGACGATATCTTTACTTCTTATGAATGACTTTTCAACCTAGTGTAAGGCTTTTCTTAATATATATATATGTGTGTGTGTATATATAATTTTCAAAATTATTGATTAGCTGTGGCATCAAGATAATATCATTGGATTGGCCATGGATTAAACTGGTGGCCGGGCCAGTGACCACTTAATTTGATCTGATTCCAGGTTGTTGATCATTGTCTTATACAAGCCATATTCTTATCACTTCTAAAATATGGAAAACTCAGATACAAAGGTGACAAGTTCATCACCACCACCATTGCTGCCACCAGTAGTCAGAGAAGAGCCAGAGCTGAAAAAACTTAAAATGTCTACCACCACTTCTGATGATGAAGAATGCACAACTACAACTGGGACTAAGAAAAGATACAAGCGCCGCAAAATTGCCATTTTTTTTGCTTACTGTGGTGTTGGCTATCAAGGCATGCAGAAAAATCCTGGCGCCAAGACAATTGAAGGTGACCTAGAAGAAGCGTTATTTGTGTCTGGAGCTGTCCCTGAGCAGGATCGCGGAATTCCTAAAAGGTATGACTGGGCTCGCTCTGCTCGAACTGATAAAGGTGTTAGTGCTGTTGGTCAGGTTGTCTCAGGACGTTTTTATATTGATCCGCCTGGTCTTGTTGACCGCCTTAATTCAAACCTTTCTCCTCAGATACGAATCTTTGGTTACAAGCGTGTCACAGCATCTTTTAATGCCAAGAAGTTCTGTGATCGGAGGAGGTATGTCTATCTCATTCCTGTGTTTGCTCTTGATCCGAGTTCACATCGTGACAGAGAGAGTGTGTTAGCTAGTGTGGGGTCTGAAAATGAGCTTGTTAAATGTGTTGATTGTTCTGAGAGGGGTCGTAAGGTGCCTGGCTTGGTTGGTAAGCACAATACAGGATTAGAAGCTATGGATACTTGCATTTCATCCGAAGAAAATCCTGCTCCTAACTCCGGAGTCGCAGAGGATTTTGGGGTTTCTTTGAACGAAACTGATGTTGATCATTTAAATAAGAAATCCAGTAGTGAGGGTGAGATTCCAGCGGAGAGTTTGAATTCTGAACTTGAGTCTGTCGTTCCTTCTCATTGTGAGGTCGCTCACATGAATGGTGGATCAATGGACGATTCAAGCTTTGTTGGCAAAGAAAATGTCAATGAAGAGGAGGAGACTATAAAGGGCAGTGGATTCTGTTATGGTGAGAAGGAGCGGGAGAGGTTTAATAGGATTTTGAAGTATTATGTAGGGACTCATAATTTTCATAACTTCACCACGAGAACAAAAGCTGAGGACCCTGCTGCTAAGCGTTTCATAATTTCATTCGACGCTAACACCGTTGTCACAGTTGAGGGCATTGAATTTGTGAAGTGTGAGGTTGTGGGACAGAGCTTCATGCTTCATCAGATACGGAAGATGATGGGTCTTGCTGTAGCAATTATGAGAAACTGTGCGCCAGAGTCACTTGTTGAGAAAGCTTTGCAGAAGTAAGTACCGTCCTGTAGTTTTTATTAGCTTCAATTAATCATATTCATGGACAGTATTAAGTTTTCATATTTTTTACTGCAGGGATGTTAACATTAATGTGCCTACTGCTCCAGAGGTTGGTTTATACTTGGATGAGTGCTTCTTTGCATCATATAACCATAAATGGAAAGATAGTCACGAAGAATTGTCAATGAAAGCATATGAGAAAGAAGCTGAAGATTTCAAGATGAAGTATATATATTCTCACATTGCTTCCACAGAGAAGAAGGATGGAGCTGTAGCTCTCTGGTTGCATTCTCTAAACCATAGAAATTATCCAGATCTGCGAATTGTCAATGAGGAAGGCGTTACTGATAACAAGAGAGATGAACCGGAAGTTATCAGCTAATGAACTATTTTTCCATAGTACAATTAGAACTCTTGATTCATTATTGATCTGTGCCTATTTATTTTTCCCCCTGTTACCTTTGGCAAGATAGGCTTCTCTTAAACTGGTTGAGAGAGTTCAGACTGATTTTACATAAAAAAACTACAATCTTCCCTAGATGTGGACTGCTTCTTTGTTTATCATTCGGTAGGACTTTCTTTCCTTGCTGTATTCTTAATTTTTCCTTTATTAGCCAATAGGATTTTACTTGCCTATGTCTCTTCGAACATGATTTGGCTTATATGATTTGTGAATGTTGTATCATCCTGTTTGGCTGAGCGGTTAAACGTCCACAACTTACTGTTTTTTTTTTTAAAACCAAAGGCATGTTTGAAAAATTTATGGTGTTTCGGTTAGCAATGTAGCAACCTGACTTTTACAGGAAAAGCTATAATAAGTTATAAGTAAAATTTAGCTGCTTATGACTTATAGTTTGTGGCTTATTGTTTTTAAAATATGAAGAGAGAAAATTTTAAGAAATTTATTACTTTCTTTGGTTCTTATAAGCTTCAGATAACTAATTTACGGATAATAAAAAAATAGTTAAAATTAGTTGAAAGTAATAAATAAGTGAGAAATATATTTTTATTTTTAAATATGTCTTTATAATAAATGATAAAAAATAAAAAATATATATGAGATTAGTAGGAGTGTATAAATAATTTAAAATTACTATATTATGTAAATTGATAATTTTTTATTTTTAATTGTTTAATACAAGTCATACTCATTTTGATAATTTTACAAACTATAATTATTTATTTAATTATAATCCAAACAACTTACTTTCATAAACAAACTTATTTATAAAAATCAATCCAAATTAAAATCATGTTACCCAATCTAACTTTTCTAAAAATTAGATTGAAAATAAGATTTTTTTTTTCAACTGCCAATCCAAATGGGTCTCATGTCATCTTTTCCAATTAGATCTCCCACATGTAGAATCTACCACACACAGGCACACACGTATCATGAGAAATAGAAGTGTGGTCACAAATGAGAAATGGTAGTCTCTACGGTGTTTATCTCTCTTTTTATAGACTTACTAAACTACTGAGCTCAAGGTGGCCTATCAACCTTCAATAGTATACTATTTTTGACTAAATGTAAAACTTATTTTGTAGTTACACTACATTTAGGATTGAAAAAGTATTTAAGTTTTTGAAATTTTGATTCACTAATAACTTAGTTCTTGAAATTTGGTCTTTCGAATTTACCATCATTTTGGTTTTGGTTCCTCAAATTTCTTTTTATTTAAAATATTAATCCCTATAATCCAATAAAAATTTAGACTATTTTACCCCTTGAGGGACTGAAACCTATGGTTTGAAACTTAAAGGATTAAAACCAAAATGAAAGCAAACTTGAGGAACCAAAGATTATATTAACCCTTGTTCTTATCATCCATAACTTATCATGAGTGAGTTGATGTGGCTTTCAACTCAACTCTACGTAGTTTTTACATAAAATAAAAGCAGTAAGATTAAATTGAGTTTCCTTCACCACCCGCGAGAGCTGCAAGTGGAATTGGCATAAGACGCTGTTAGCTTCAAGTTGAAGAATAAATGCAAAGGAAGGAACATGATGGTAAGGATTAAAAAGTTCAAGAATGAAATTACAGGAAGTCAAAATTTAAAAATTAAATTATAATAGGGTTAAAACGATAAAAATAAAATTTTTTATCATGTATGTTTTCTTTTGTTACGTACATGTATTTTTCTATTAAAATCTCTGTAATTGGCCTCACCGTTAGTATCTTTTATGTGTTAGAAAGAAGGGGTGATAAACTCTAATCCCTTTTTCCCCCACCCATTATGATGCCCTTCCTGAGCCCAACTTGTTTTTTCGGCTTGAGAAAGGCTACAGCCCGTTCGTTTGGTTCGAAAAGCATTTGGAGGAATCAAAGCGTGAAATAAGAATAAAAATATTTACCAACAGAATTGGGTCTAACAGAAAGAGTTAATCTCCCACAACATGATGAATTAAGATCCGAATTTTTACTGAGAGAGATGTCCACATTTAGTGCCTGACAGTGTCTTAAATAAGATTGTCTCCAATAGGAAGATACCTATGTTTTGACCAAAAAAAATGAAAATATTTCTAATAAAAATTGGTCCAGATAATAAGAAATCCACTGATAACCTTAATATAAAAATCTTATTATTAGTGGATAATTTGTAAATATTTCTGTAAAGTGTTTTTTAAATCTAGATCTAAATTTTTTTAACAAAAAAACGAAAATATTGAGAGACAATAATTTATAAAAAAATGAATTAATAAAATTAATTATAAGCCCAATAAAACGCAATCTCGTCCGGGCGAAGAAGCAGATCCATTTTTCTGCTTCGAGAAAAAATCATTCCGTGCTTTCGAATTTGCCGTCGGACGCCGTCCGCCGTTGTTAACGCTAGTTGTTCTCCGTCGTAACATAGGTCCGCCTATGACTGCTGATACGTTATCCGGTGTGATCTGCATTTCGTGATTAATTTGGTAGCTGGATCCGCTCCAAAATTTCAGTATTTGTTATACTGGGTGAGTTGGGATTAAAACTTGCTCACCCCAGTGTGAAGCCATACGATGATCGGAGCTGGAAAGATCAAGCAGTATAGTAATGTCCTGGAAAAGCCCCTCAACAAGGGCAAGCAAGAGGTTCTTTGTCCTCTTCAATCTACTATTTTTTAATTTTTTTTGGGTCTGTCCTGCCCTTTAAATTCTCTGGACAATACATTGATTGCTATCGACGCGCCTTGCTTGGCATATAGAATAATAACCCTTTTCTCCCCCTCTTGCCTTATTGAGATCTCATTCTCTGGGGCATTCTGCTTCTGTTCAACCTGTCTGCTGTCCTGGAAAGAGGGAATTTAAGCATCAATTGACCATGCTGAACTCAAAATACGAATAGTTGTTTGGATAATTTTATTGGCATGTGAAGTCCGTTGGGTCTATTTCTATATTAGTTATATGTAGTTTTGATGTTAGTGCAGGTTAGTTTGAGTGCGTTTGCGTTCTTGTTCTCAGAGCTTGTGCAGTACAATCAAACACAGGTCGACAATATTGCTGAGTTAGAACGAAGGTGATTGCTCTGTGTTAGTACATTCTTTCTTTGTCCATTCTGACGGGATCAATGAAGATAAAGAAACGTGAAGAATATTCTTTTTGTTTTTTTTTTTGGGGTTAATTTCCCTGTATGATTCTTAATTGGAATCACTAAATTTGCTTTATCTTATGGTTGTGGAAAGCAGGTCACTCCATTGATAAGGATGATCTCTTCCCTGGTTTTAGCTTTAACTAATGATTAACGCAATATTATGCCTTGTATGATATTATCATAATCGGTCATCCTCTACTTTATTTGCAATTAATGGAGCATGAATAGGAAAAAGATCGAACACCATATGAAGCATAGGATGGAATTAGGCTTCTAACCATACAGTTGATGACTTAGTGTGATATAACAATTGACTCTAATGTCATGCAATTTATTTTGAACATCACAATTAAATGCACCAGACTGGAGGATGCTGGATATGCTGTTGGGGCTCGAGTTCTGGAACTGCTTTGCCATAGAGAAAAGGTATGATGGCTTTTGGAAACTCTTGAATAAAGTTTCATTTCTTCATCTAAATGTATTACAGTAATGATTCAAGTATCTAGCGAATTAGAGCATAACCCAATATTTAGACATTAGGATAAACTAGAAATATGGCTGTCATATGATCCCCTTTTCTAATCGATTTAACACGCATAATGGTCTATTTGGATTTATTGTCGAATACATGTTATATAAAGCTGTTCATTTAATACCTTTATCTCTTTTAAAATGCATAATACTGAGGTCACAGCCTTGGACATGTAAGGGATCCAGTTTGATCATGATTTTCTAATGAATTTGAATGTGTAAGGAAATGGAAAAAGGAATTTGGTGCAATCTTGAATTTTGATGGTTGTGATGACCATCAGTTATGGGATCATTTGTCCTGATGAATCTGGTGTTTTAGCAGCTAATTAGATACCAAATGGTGTTAAACTTGGGTTAAAATCAATCAGTAACTTTATGTTGGCGAGTTTGTTAATTATAATAAAACCTGGGATTATTTTTTATTATGATTAACTACTATGAACCTTGGTAAACTGACAAGTTTAGTGGTAAAATGCCTATCAACATTTTGGCGTTGAATTCTCCAACATGGTAATCTTCATGTTGAATCTCTAGTCTGTTAGAAGTACTTTCCCTAATGACTTTTCTTCTCCTTTATGAGCCTTCTCTATCCCTTAGTCTCATTAACTTTCTCCTCCAAAAATGAGGGAATATGTTCAGAGTCATAATCTTGTAAACATTGCACTGCTTCTAATATCAATTTTGATTTAATAATGTGGATGGGAAAATATTGGATCTTTTTATTAACCGTTTATATGTTAAAACCTTGACACCTTATGTTGGTTTTGGGCTGGGCATAGGGCACAGGCTGGAATGGTCTGTACTTTTGCTTTGCATGAATCACTGATGTAATGGTACTTTTCTGATTCCTTAGGGAAACAGGAGGGAGACAAGATTATTAGGTATTCTGTCTTTTGTACACAGCACAGTGTGGAAGGTATTGTTTGGAAAGGTGAGTTCCTTTATCCTTTTTAACTTTTTCTTCCCCCTTCTTCACCCCAAGAGCAAGCAGTTCCTTCCGATGGACACGAAATGCTAATTTTTGTTGCTATGATATGGTCATTGCAGTTGTGAGGGCATGTGGTTGAGTTTTACATTAATTGTCAGTCGTCAATCTGTCATGTTTATACAGGAATTGTTAACACATTGACACCATATTGCTTTGTGAAAAATGTCTCTGCTTCATAGGCTGTCATTATCTATATGGGCTTGCTCTTTTGATTGTGCCTTTCGATTCGTCCACTTATTCGTTGGAAGATCAGGTATAAGAGACTGGAAAGACATTCAAAACATTGGAAGCAAGTGAAACATTATACTGTTGTTCACTTATACGTGATTACCACTGCCCTTCACATGTGCTTGTGTAAAAAATGGGAGGCATAAGCTAATGACTCGTACATTTCTTGTATGTTTTCACTATACATATATATGTATGTATGTATATTCATTTTTCCACGGATTATACGAGGTCCTCATACATTAGCTCAACTGCTTGGCTGGTCCCTTAGTTGTTGCATTTGCCATTGGAATAGGTAGCGGACTCACTGGAGAAAGGCACTGAACATGAAGATGAATACATGATCAGTGAAAAGGAGCTCCTTGTAAACAGGTAAAAGATTTTTCACTCTCAACAACTTAATTTACAATTACACATAACCAGATGTTGTGTACATAAATTCATAGCAAGGTCTAGTTCTGTCTCTACTTTCTAGATTCATTTCTATTCCAAAGGACATGGGAACTTTCAATTGTGGAGCATTTGTCGCTGGAATAGTACGAGTAAGTACCTTCATGGCTTCATCCATCAATTGACTAGTTGATTGCTAGAGCCTAATGGAGGGTCCAAATCTAGTCACTGTTCTGATTCTGTTTTGTTCTTCTCAACAAAGGGCGTTTTGGATGGCTCTGGATTTCCAGCGGTTGTTACTGCTCATTTTGTGCCCATGGAAGGCCAACAACGACCACGCACTACTATCTTGATAAAGTTTGCTGAAGAGGTAGAATCCCACTGATTTTGATTCGTATCCTGTTGTGCCTCAATCTTGAGAAATTCTCAAGGAACACATGTTGCAATATTCTCAATGATTAGTGCTGTATTTGCTGACGTGAGACCCTCATGTTGGATTGCAAATTGTTGAAGTTAAATACTGACCATTGCATGCACCTTTATATTGTACTTGAATTTGCCCATCCATCTATACAAAACAATACTCTAGATTATGCAATATTTGTTGACTTTGTGGGGGTTTCTATGATCCAGGTACTACGTAGAGAAGCCCGACTAGGCTGATGATGTTCATACGATGAATTCACAACTGAGATGCTTGTGTTTTTTTACCCGAGTTCAAAAGATCTGGACTTTTGACCTCTGCTTGGCTCAGTAAAAGAGGACGTTCTCACAAGCCTGATTTATCTCTGTCCTCTGAACTCTTGTTTTTCTTCTTGTTTGTTTCATGTGTGTGCAATTAAAGGGCTGCCTTGAAGGCAGAATCGCTTAGTGAATTTAAATGATAACGTTAAAGACAAAATGGGCAGGTAAAAATGTATCTTTGATGATTTAACTTACGCAGAGTTTTAGTTGGCTATGAAGTTTTTTTCCCCCTCCCAGTTATCTTTAACATCATCAGTCTTAGATGAATACCCGTGTCAATTAATGTTATTAAAAAAAAACAAAATTTAATATGCAAGTATTTTAGATATTTTGTTAATATTTAAAATTTTAATATCGGCATTTTTTGAATGAAATTACTGGAGAAAGAAATGTGAACTTCAAGGAGAAAGAAATATCTTGATAAATTGATTTAGATGATTAAATTCTTTTTTTATAAAAAAATTAATTGCATCCATTTTTTTTCTTTTCTTATCTTTTTGGCCAAATCACCTACCTGATAATGACATATGACAATAAAATCCCATAAATATAAAAAATCAAGAGATTTTAATTATGGATCAATTTGCCAATTGATAGATTACTTATTTGAGATGACTTTTGTGATTTAACTAATTCAATTTTAATTTAAATTAAATTTATTTAAATCTGGGTGACAGAATTATCCTTTGCAAATTGCACCATCCAAAATGTGACATCAAATCACACAACTCAAAATGCAATGCATTGTATAACCTATGAGGGTCAGATTATCATGCGCATTTATAGAAATAATGACAACGGGTTTTTTTATACCTCATCTCTCCCCAGAAACGTAATTAATACTCCTCCGGTCCTAATTATAAGACCCAATTGACTTATTTGAGGAGATTAAGGAAGTAAGTTAAGTTGGTTATTTATAATAAATAAGTGTTGTCATTCCTAAAATATCCTTGCTAATTAAGTATATTGGCTAAAACTATCATTATTAGAAGGATTATCTTGGGAAAAAATGCATAAATATAAGAGACAAAATGGATTGGGTCTTATAATTAGGACCAAATAAAAAGTCAAATTGGGTCTTATAATAAGGACCGGAGGAGTATTATTTTACATTAATACTACTTCATTCTCCCCCCCAAAAAAATATTTTAACATATCAATCTTAGATTGTAAGAAATCAATTTGATAAAAATACTAAACAAATAACTATTTGTAAAATAAAAAATAAAATTAAGGAGAAGGAAAAAATTTTAAACTCGTCAAAACTTTTTAGTCAAAATTTAAGGATTTAGTGTTATGAAGAGTAAATTAATAAATAAAAGTATCTTCATGTAAATTTTAATTAAAAAAAGTATGTTAGAATATTCTTAACAAAATATGCTAATTAACTTCACCATACGATGAAGCGTTTCCTTTTTTTGGATACAACTTTGGAATGTTGGCCTCTCTCTACCAAGGGAACTAAAATATATATATATATATAAAATAAATCTTAAAATGTTATTATTGAGATTTTTTTAAAGTGTGTTTGGTATGTTGATGGAATTGATATATGAATTTTATTCAACTTACATATTTATATTACAAAAAGATTAAAACACCCATAACATTAAAAAAAATTCTCCGACAACAGACAACTAGATGAAGCATCATCTAGAATTGAAGAACCCATTGAAAAGCATCAGTACCGCAATCTGAAAAATCAAAACTGAATGATCATCATATTATCAAAAGCATAAAAACCAAAAAATCATGGTCTTTTGCTATCACCATCTGTTTTTCCATCTCTCTCTCTCTCTCTTTTCCTTTCTTCTTCATCATCGTCATCTACTTCTTCCCCTTCAAATACCAATATAAAATATATTATTAAAAAAATCACAATCAGAAAAACAGACACACATCAAAGCCCCCAAGACCTCAATCATGGCACCGTCGCTGACGGAGCAGCGGAACTCTGGCATAGGCTAATTGAGTCCACACATCTCACGTCGACAACGAAGCGATGTCGGCAGAGGGGGAAAAAGAGACGATCTTCGCTGGTGGTTACAAGAAGGAAGACAAAGGAGATGCACAAACCAAAGCAATTTCACCTATGAACTACTAGAGGACGTCTCCAGCACGGGTGATAAGGGGGAAGAGGGTTTGGTAAGGTAATCATGATACAAGAGGGTCGCCGGTCAGTTCCATCATACCAAACAGAGCATAGGTTCTTGTCCTGCGGCCCGATTGTTCCATGTAACTATGATAATGAGTCGAAGCTTTCACTGATGCCATATGAGGTCGCCATTGAGGAAGAATCTGCAATCTTGGAAAAATTTGACCTGAAACTTAGAGTGCTGTTTGTTTGCAGCCGCCAAGTGATAAATGCAAGAGGATTCCAAAGTAACAATTTCTTCACGTCATTTCTGAAAGCAGAATCAAGCACACTCGTCCGGATTTGAGGATTTATGGCCATGAAATTAGCAGGGCAAGTGTTGTTCGCATGAATGCCATCGACTTTGATTACAGTAACCATAAAAAATTGAGGTTTGTCGGAGGAAAAGGAAACTACGACGTTGGACTGGCCAATGAAATCAAGCTCTCTAAGAAGCATAGAATGAGATCAAAGAATCTAAGTTGAGTTAGCTTGCAACCAACAGCTAAGTCGACAGGACCCCACTGACCTGCAACGAACAACTTGGTAGATTTGCAGAGAAGAAAGGATATTTGTACGTCTTCGTGGCTTTCCAACTCTGATAGGGAAGAGATTTGGTTACGCTTGCAGGGAACAGAGATGGAGAAGCATTCACTGAGAACAGAGAGAAAGAGCCTTGGGACATGCACTGAGCATGCAACTTCAGTTGCTTTGAAAGAGGAATTTTTGAAAGCGGATCGAGTTTTGGGCCAAATAACAATGACAACGTAAAACTTTTACACTCCCCATGGCGACTAGTGAAAAACAACGGTGACTTGAGTTCTCGAGGACGAGGAAGGCTTGCAAATAGATACTATGAATGCGTTGGCAAATACTTGTGAACAGAGATTAGCGGGGACATCTTCTGGTTCTACAAGTTTATCTTATGGTTAATGAATATCAACAACCAAGAAGGCTTGTGTTCTCAAGTATGTTCTTTCTTATGTAGGGCTTGAATCGATTCAAAGCATGATTTTGGTTCCGTCAATTTTGTATCCTCAGCTTGGTTTCACTTTTTTTTTTACTCATTCTTATCGTATTCCAAGATTCTATCATATTTTTCCTCTTCATCTTCATCGATGTTCTTCAATTGACCATTACTTCTGTGTTGGATTTATCGTTCTGTTCTGGGTCTTCCGCGTCATGTTTGGCAACACAGTCACTTTCAGCGATTCTGTTCTTGTCGTGAAGCGCATCTACAATTGTTGTGCCCTTGACCATGGCTCGTCGTTCTTCTTCATTTGCTGTGGTTTCATCAATGAAATTCTTGCTGATCATGCATGCAGGGACCCTTGCTTCTGCGAATTCGTCTATGGACTCTTCGTCAACAGTAAAAGTGAGTTTTGAATTCTCACCAAATTATTCTACAATTCTCTCGTCCTTGGTATTGTCCCCTTGCGTCTTCCGTCCATGTCTTTCATGAATGTCTACAAGGCAAATGGCAAAGGGGAGGCTGCTTGGGTCAAAGCATCGGACCACCTATTGAATCTCTGGCTTAAGTCCGTTGATGGCAGTGGACTGTGGGAGATGCGTAAATGGTAAGAGAGCTCCAAATTGGTTTGCGTAATCCTTCACAGCGAAGACATGCTTCAGTGCTCCTAACTCTATGAAGGCGCTAAAGATCATTTTCTCAGCGAAATTGTATTTAAAATTAGTTAGAACCAAAATCTAAAGATCATAAATTGAGGAAATATTGAAATTGTTACCAAAAATAATAATATTCTGGTAGAGTTGTTAAATTATATTATATCAAAAGATTAAATTATTTTTCCGGAGAAAATAATTTTTTTTTCAATATCTGCTTAAGGTATAAACAAAATAAGATTTATTTTAAAAAATAATTAGAAGATCTGTATTTAAAATTAGTTAGAACCAAAACTATTAATCCAAAATTTGATAACATTATTAAATGCCAATGTTAATAATATAATAAGAGAAAAAAAAAAGACCAATTCCAATAAATTGATCCAGCCGAGATGTGCGCAATACAAAATAAATGCATTCAATGAATTAGTAAAAAAAACAATCACAATAAATTAAGGAATAGTATAAAACAAATATGCTAATTAACTTCACCATATGAAACGTTTCCTTTTTTTGGATACAATTTTGGAATGTTGGCCCCTCTCTTCCAAGGGAACTAAACTTTCGACATAGTCAAAAGCATAAATATTAGGTCTAAAATCGGGTTGAAACCTATGTATGTGTTGATTTTGAAGATTATAAGAAATCAATCTACCACAAGATTCTTCAATCAGAATCTCATTATCCCTCCAAGACCCTATGATGGAGGGAGACACAGAAAGGGGTCCGATCTCAAATCTATTAGTCCAACTACTCTCAACACCATACTCATTCATCACCCAAATCCTAGATCTTTTAGTATTCCGATCATATTCAGCAACAGCAAGACTCTCATCAATTACAAAGACTCCGTGTCGAAGAAAAGAATTACTTGCATGCTCAAAGGGCAACTTGATGATCTCAAACACCTCTTTGCTAAAATCAAAACTCAAAATAAAGTCTTTTGTCATCTCATGCTGGTCACAGACATACCAGTGATAAATCCCGTTCAAATAAGACTTGCAATCATAAAAATAATTCCCGAAATCTGGGACAACAACATCTAGGACTCTCCAAGAATTGGTACTAAGATTATAAACTTCGGCTAGACGTACTCCTAGTTCCAGCAGAGGGCTATCTGAAACTTGAACAAGCTTGTAATTTTTTGAGATGGGATCAAACCCAAACCAAACATGAAAAAATCTATGCCTTTTGGTAGAAGGCATGGCGACTTTGGAATAAACTTGACTTCTTTCGTTGTTGGGTTCCAGAGAATTAAGTCACCCCTAGTCCGAGTATTTTCTCTATCAAGGACACTGACCACATGCTGACAAAATATCCCATGGCCATCACAATGACCATAAAACCTCTGATGTCGGTATCGCCTGCGAGGGAGAGGTTCCATGGGGTGGAGACAACAATAAGAAGGTTGGTGCTTAGAGTTAGAAATCAGGGATACGCAGGGCACCCGATTGACACCCTCCACACTGCAGAGAAGCTTGAGGCGGCGACTCTTGCTGATAGATCTGGACCGTTCAAGATGTTTGGCAATAAAAGAACGGTCAGTGATGAGAGTGTACCAGGATTTGGCTACACGTTTGAATCTGAGCAGCGATTTTGCTGGCAGCCTCACAATGATCTCTTCCATGAGACCTTCAGGAAGAACATTATCGCTCAGCATTTTTCTTGTTTTTATGGGAGAGTTATTCTCTTGAGGCAATTCGGTCCTTGTATATATAGGCGCTCAAATAATTATAAGGATTAATTTTCTAATTGATGATAAATTTTATTCGGTAAGATAACTGATTGAAAATCTATGAATATGAGATTCCTTTTACGATGGTAGATTACTCAATTTCAATTTAAATTAAATTTATTTATTTCCTTATTTACATGTGGATAATAGATAGATTGATCACGCACATCATTAGTTAGATAAAATTAACTATTAACTATTTTAAACAATTAAAATTTGGTTTGAATGAAATGAGTCAGCATTCATATACCTGATATTGTAAATCACATATAATAAAATAGTTTAAACATTTTATTTTTCCAACCTAAAATTAATCAATTATTCAGCATTAGTTATGGTCTTTTGGATAGATTTAAAGCTTGCTGAGACAATAGGAAAACCCATTAAAAAATATAAATTGAATTAAATAATTGAATTCTTGTTTTTAATTTCATTTTGATTTTGATTTTATTTTTTTTATTTTTCTACAGGAGATTTGAAATAAAATATCATGAAAAGGAGACTTATTTAAGATAATGGCTTTAAAAGATTATTATTGTTAGATATTTTTTCCTCATCAGCGTGGCTTTTCTAAAATATATTCCTAACCTGAATATTCATAATTTCATGTGATCATTTGATTTTCTCTGTTTTTTTTTTTCCCTTTGAAGAAGAAAACCTTCTTAAAAATTTGTAAAATCATTCAAGCTCATCCATATAAATGGTCAAGCGGGAGATTCTGCAAATACTTTCGTTGGCATTAACAGTTAGATAATTCTTTTTCTTTTTCTTTTTGAGTAAACAGATTGAAAGAAGCAAGTTTCTTTCATTTCCCATTGCCTTCAGCCTTCCTCTTTTATGTTTCTGAATAGATAGATTGTGTAGTTCCATTCTCACGATCCTACTAAGAAACATAACAGATTGGCAAACTAATGTTTGCCTTCTACATATAATTTTCTGATGTGTTTGGATAAAGAACTCTTTCAAGATGATCAGTGCCCCTCATCAATGAATTAATAAAAAGGTTACAAAAACTTAAGAAGAGCATAAAAATAAAATATACTGTACATCATCATCATATTTTGATGTGTTTCCTTTTCTTTGGATCAGAAATTTTGCTGTGTTTCCTCGTCTCTGTCAAAGGAACCAAACTTGGGACATAGTCAAAACCACAAATCGCTGGGAGAATATTAGCTTGAAGCCTACCTATGTGTCGAGTTCGAAGATTATTATAAGAAATCAATTGTCTGCCATGTTCCCGAATAAGGATCTCATTACGCCCCCAAGAATTTAAGATGGAGGCAAACTTTGGAAGCGTTCAACGTCAAATTTGTTAGTCCAACTACTCTCAACACCATACTCTTTCATCACCCAAATCTTAGATTTCCGAGTCTCCCAGTCATGTTGAAGAATAGCAAGACTCTCATCAAGCACAAAAACATTGTGTCCACAGTAATAAGAATCAGTAGCAGAGGGCAATTGGATCGTCCCAAACACCTCTCTGGTAAAGTCAAAGCTCAGAATAAAGTTCTTTCTGATTCCAGACGGGTCATAAATATACCAGTGATAAACACCATTCAAATAAGTCTTACAATCTTCGACATAGAAATCAAAAGCTGCTGGGACAACAACATCTAGCATCCTCCAAGAATTAGTACTGAGATTATATACTTCAACCAGACGTACTCCTCCCTCCAAAGGAGGATGGGAAACTTGAACAACCTTGTAATCCTTTGTAATGGGATCAAACCCAAATCCAAACATGTTAGAAAATATGGCTTTGGGTTGACATTGGGGTAGCGGAATAAGCTTATCCTCTTTTGTGGTTGGGTTCCAAAGAATTAAGTTACCCTCATCCCCATCATCGTGATCTACGTTTTCATTGACATCGGTGGGGTCCAAGACATGGAGACAAAAAATTCCATTGCATTGACCATAGAATGTACAATATAGCCTGGGGAGAGGCTCTAAATACTGGGGCACACAATAAGGTTGGTCTTTAGAAATTAGGGTTATGTAGGGTGGCCTATCCACACGGTAGCCATAGAAGATAAGCTTACGGCTGCGGCCATTGGTGATAGATTTGGACCGTTCAAGATGTTTGGCAATAAAAGAAGGGTCAGTGATGAGGGCATACCAGGATTTGGCTACACATTTGAACCGAAGCAAGGATTTTACAGGCAGTCTCACCATGATCTCCCCCATGAGATCTTCAGGAACATTGCAGCATTTTTCTTGTTTTTTATGGACAAAAAATCTTTTTGAGGCGATTTGGTCCTTGTGTATGTAAGCACTCAAATCATAAGGACTAATTTGCTAATTGATTATAAATTTTATTTGGTGAGATAATTGATTTCAAATCTATGAGATGACTTTTAGGATCGTAAATTGCTCAATTTTAATTTAATTTAAGTTTATTTATTTCTTTAGTTACATCATGAGCTTCTTTTTTTTTAACAGATGCATAACAGCTAGATAACATTGACTATTAACTATTTTAAATAATTAAAATTTGGTTTGAATTAAATTATTCCGCATTTCTAATATACTTGATATTGTAAATAGTTTAGACTTTTTTTTTCCAAACTAAAAACCTAAAATTAATCAGTTATTTATCATTACTTATGTATAGATTTATAGTTGTTGAAACAATCGCAAAACCCATTAGATAATATAAATCGAATTAAATGATTAAATAATTCTCGTTTCTCCCCCCCCCCCCCAACCCAACCTGCATCCATTGTCCCCCCGGGGCCCAAATCCCCTCCCTCATACGAGATAATAATGAAATCGCCTACATTATACTAATTAAGGATCAATTTGCCAATTGATAGGTTTTATTTAGCGAGATAATAATAAAATTCCATAAATTGTGGCTTTTACGATTTTTAAATAACTTAATTTTAATTGAAATTAAAATTTATTTAAATATAGGTAACATAATTATTCTATACAAATTGCACAATCCAAGGAGCCACATCAAATCACACAACTGGAAATGCAGTGCACACGTACAGACTTGTGTTTGTCCCGGTGGCTCAGGTTATCATACGCATATATGGAAACATTGTCATTGGAACCTTCGTTTTTATACCTCCTTCTACAAATTAAATAAAAAAGTAATTATTAATATTAATAAAAAAAATCAACATTGTGAATAAATCCTATTTGATGATAATATATAGATAAAGCTGACATATTGTTTTAATTTTTATAACAATGTTTTGGTGTGTAGCTTAGAAACAAGGAAGTGATTTTGAAAAATTATAACTTCTTACTACCTAAGATTTAGTACTCAAATTTCAACTGATTAAACCGACAATTTATATGTTGGAAGAAATATTAGGATACATTTTTTAAAATAAAATACACAATAAAAGCTCAGTCTAACGATCAGTTTTTCATCTCTTGCAGTCTTGCTCTTTCCTCTTTAGCTGATCTGCCAAGAAAAGATGGTGTACAATGATATATAATTATGACTCCATACCACTCAAAATTTCAACTAGTTACTCAGGGGCAACTATAATTTCTCATGTTTTGGCCAAAATATGAATATCCTTTATTGTTCTGTTAGTAATTCTAATGTCTTGATTCCCTTGCAAGGTGACAAAGTGAGGAGATGAAATGCATAGAAGACATGGCTGCGACCATGTCAGTACGAGTCGATTTTGCTTTGGTATCTTCTAGTGGATCATATCACAATAACCTTATTGCTGCTTTTCAGAAGATCGTTATTGAATAACCAACAGCTCATTAAGTTAATTCAAGCTCCACCTCAAATAGATCTGCGATTCGGGCTTCTAGTCAATCCCACCTCCAGAATAGTGATGCAACTGGCGACGCCAAGTGAAATTGGACATAATCAATCTACTTTGCCATTGTTAGCCTCGATGTAGCATCCAGCCGTAGGCAATACCACATTATTTTGTTTTGAGCGTGATTGGAAGTAAGGCTATTCTGGAATATGATTCCTTCTTTAGTCACTGAGCTCGATTTTGGTAGTAATTTATATATCAAATAGTGAACATAGAGATTTATTGATTGCTGCCGCCATCTAAAGATAAAATTGATGAGACAGAAAGAATTTAGAATTTTGATTGAGGCGGATTTTATGAGGTTATTGATTTGTACAGGTTATGCTTTGGCCTTGATTTTTTTTATTTTGAAATTTTCTGATGGGTTACAATGTGATATGTGGTTGAAGCAAAGCTGTTGACATTTTAGTACTAAAAAGAAGAACATTGAATATTGAAAGAGAAAAGAAAAAAAGTTTACCGTCATTTCATTTGGTGAATTGATTGTGGTTATTTGCTCTCTGAAACTTTCTCCCCACTTTAATTGAAATGCACGTTGTTTTTTTCATGAGTTATAATTAAATAATTCTTTTTAGTAGAATCATCAAAATAACTTTGCCTAGACTTATAAGTTAAAAAAATAGCAACTAAGACATTATAATAGTAAAGTCATCTATTAAATAAATAAGGGGTTAATTAAGAATGAAGAGTCTTGAGTGTCTATTTTCTATTTATAAGAAATGTTCATGCAAGTTTTTAACAACACCAAACACCAACTCATGTATGTGAGGGAGAACTTGGAGGACGGGAGGCCTTCCACTTGTGTGTTGTTGTTGTTATTGAAAGGCTCAACTTTATCCTATCCTCATTGTGTTGCCAAGAATTTATAAACTATTTTATTTACAAATTATGAATAATACAGTTTGTGTTTTGCATGCGTGTGTCATGAATTAAATTAGAACTATCTCAGCACAATAAAATAATAAGTATATATTTAATATTTAATTCTGTTGTCACAACTCGAAGCATGTGAAAATGCATTTGAATTATATTGTTAAGCAAAATTGATAGTAAACAAACGGCAAAGGTAGAGAAAGTGGGGAAGAAAGCCGAAACAATTGGCCCAAAGAGAAGGTCATATAAATTGGACCCTTCTCTGTGTTTTTTTAAGACGAAAAGAATCCTAAAGATTCTATCTAATTATATTTTGGCCGTATTTCTCTAAAGCTTGATGTTAAACATAGGAAGAAATTGGTTGCCAAAATACTTGTGTCCTACCCACATATTTTTTAAACAAAAAACTAGTTTTTTTCATTTTTAAAATGGTATTTTTTTTATAATACTACTTTCGATCCTTAATATAAGAGTCAATTTGATTTTTAATTTAGTCTTAAATATAAACTCGTAATCTACATTATCTCTCATTTTTATCTATTTTTTTCTAAAGTAGTTATTGTAGTAGTTGTATATGTTAAATATTATACGAAATAGTAGTTCTGACTAATATATATTATTAATAAGGATATTATAGGAAATTCAACTCATATTTGTTACAAATAACTAATTTAACAAATTTTTTTAATCTATTCAAATTAATCAACTAGCTTTTATATTGATAACTGAAAGTAGTAATTTGCTGGATTTCGTACCACTTTTCCATTATTTTTTATGTTGATTTTGTTATTTTGTTGTTTTTTTAATTTTTCTAAAGGAGATTTGAAATAAAATATCATAAAAAGGAGAGCTTCAAAAGATGATTATTGTTAAACTTTCTTCCTTATTAGCATGGCTTTTCTAAAATATATTCCTAACCTGAATATTCTTAATTTCATATGATCATTTGATTTTCTCTGAAGAAGAAAACCTTCTTAAAAATTTGTACAATCATTCAAGCTCATCCATATAAATGGCCAAGGGGGAGACCTTGCAAATACTTTCGTTGACATTAATAGATTGGGTAATTCTTTTTCTCGAGTACACAGATTGAAAGAAGCAAGTCTCTTTTATTCAGTAGTCCTATTGACTTTCTCTTGATTCTATTCAGAAAAATAAAAGAGGAAGACATAGAACTACTGAATGAAAAAGACTTGCTTCGTTTCTCTCTCTCTCTCTCTGGCCATCGTCTCTTTCTATCTTTTGGTTTAAATTTCAACTTCTATCCAGATGGTGAAATTCGATGATCCAAAAACTAAATATGGTGTGATTTGGAGGAATCAAGTTGGTGTTAGGTTTTGAGACTAGCATCTTCCTTATCTTCTAACCAACCAAAAATGGTAATAAGTTATCTTGTTAATTTGGTTTTTGAAATCAGCTCAGTTTCTCTTCGTTCATGGAACGAGACTGGGAAAGGAAGCCATAGCCATGTGGTGTTAGGTTTCATTTATTAATTTCATATCCTCAAAAAAAGGTCTTAGGTTGTCTTTACAATTACATTAGCCTATCAGCTTTTGGCCACAGGATATACGCGCAAAAGTACTTTGCTATACTGGCGAACCATTGTGGATGATGAATTGATGATTGAGGGACTTTGTCTAGCATTTCTTATTATTTATTTTGTTTCCTATATATATATATATATATATATGACTCAGGGACTTTCATAAAATTGAGGTTAGAATATCCTGTAGCAAGGTCTTAGGTTCCCCCCCCCCCCCTTATTGTATAGGTTCAGTCAAGTGGTTCGAAGAAACTTTTTAAGTAAAGTGTGTTTCTAATGTGTAACTGTTTTTATGCTGAGGTATGGAGTATAGGCCTCATTAGCTTATATTTTCCTCTTATGTGTTAGTGTTCATGTTGGGCGTTGATGATATATCCTTTTATATTTGTTTTGTTTTCTTTCTCCATGTAAAACTTATTTTTACGTTTTATTTAGATAACATATATAATAAGCATTTTTTTATCTTGACATGAGTAGGAACTTCTTTTAATTATTTTTTGTCATTGTGAGAAATAGTTTATGATTATTAATTTATTATCAACAGTGAATTGCTTTTTTTTTACTTTCCTTTGCATCACATTGTACCCGAATAATAGTTTTTTTTTAAAAAAATTATTTTAAAGTTTATATTCTTAACAATTAAATGATTTATCAAATATAATGCTCTTTATATCAGAGAACAAGTAAGCGCGAGATAAAAGAGGGAAATTAAAAAAAAAAAGAGTCATTAAAAGAACAAATTGCGATCTGGAAAATACCTTTTGGTTTCAATAATTTGATCACTTGTTTTCATGGAGGAGTGCATGTTTATGCATTAGAACTTAAACCAGACAAAACATATACAAAATTCTCATGTAAGTTTATGAGCTTACAAATCTCTATCATTTCAAAACTTTGATGAGAAATAAATACCAATTCAGTCTACTCCCATTTTTCTAAGATACAAGGGAAAAGCAGAAAACATCAACTATAGTACTTAGAAGCACACTAATAGCTTCAGATCCCAGCAGTTGTGATCTTACGCCACTGTTCAGAGCTTCTTTAGCTAGCACATTAGCTAAGTGTGTTGCCGATCTACTCCCTTATCACAGCTTCATCTTCATGCATATTAATGGTGGTGGACGTTCTTGCCAGCATCGCCATATCATTGGAGTCGCATCTTTTCGTAATAGGAGCCTTGTTTCAGTCTACTCCCATTGTTTCTACAAGTGTTCTCAAATCACCTTTAAGCTTAGATTATCACATCATGTGTTTTACATCCTCGTAGTAGGACATATTTAATGTAAGCCAACACATATTTTCATTTAAGACGGTACCAGAGAATGTCAATAATACACTAAATTCAGATTCATCAAACACCTTCGTTGTTATTCTTCTTGAAATTAATATCATTTTTCTTTCAATAGTTCAAATGAATTTAATATCGTCGTCAAATTTCACCTCCGCGCCTATCTTCTTTCTAGGTTTCCTGTTTTTAGAATGAACATTTTCTTCAAACTCTAATACAAATGCTCTCATTTTTCAAACTCCAATAATTTACATTTCATTTTTATTCCCAACTAATCATCCTCAGAATCCGATAGAGGTGAAATAGGCTGTAAAAAAGGTTGATGGTTTAAATAAAGCTTATAAAGGTTTAAATTTTTCATTATATTTATTAAAACACAGTCTCGATTAAAATCTTACAAGTAATGTTCTAAATTTGGGACAAGTTGCGCCACCAATTTATAACAAATGGTGTCATCATTTTTTTGCTCTGGTTTTTAAATTTAATTTTATTTAAGATAATATAGACTTAAATATCACATGAATTTGATTTAATGCAGTTAATATCAATGTAAAATATAAATTTCATATCGAATTGTTTGTTCTTCTATAATTAGTGATTGTACATATCATTAGTGTATTTATATATGATACAAAAATATGCAAAACAATTAGATGATAGTTTCATTATTTCATATCTTATCCGTTAATTTGATTACTAATAAAATAATATATTTTCAATATATATAGATAAAGCTCTTATATATATATTTACTTATTATCAACGGAGAAAAAATACTGTAACGCAGAAAAAAAGTTATAGTACCTTTCATGCATCGTTTTCTCCCGCATGTTTGTTGAGTTTTTATCAGTGAAATAGTGCATATGGCTATTATGCAAAATTTATATAAGAAAAAGTCACATAATTTCAAGTATGGAGTATTTTTAAAAAAGATTGAACCTGTTTATTGTTGAATTATCTTAAAAATACGTTTCTCGGGTTATAAATTAAATATTCAAGGTGTGAACAATACTACCTCCGGTCCTTGTTTGACTTTTATTTTGATCCTAAATATAAGACCCAAATCTGCTTTGTCTCTTATATTTATATATATTTTTTCAAAGCAATCCTTCTAATGATGATAGTTCTAGCCAATATACTTGATTAATAAGGATATTTTGAAAAAGATAACACATATTTATGACAAATAACTAACTCAACTTACTTCTTTAATTTCCTCAAATTAGTCAATTAATTCTTATAATTAGGACCGGAGGTAATATTACACAAGAACCTTCCTCATCTGCATCTGCACGTAATGGAAAATGTAAAAGCTACAACTTTTTATTGAAAACCTTAAAAATAGATTTTAATTTAATTTTTTACTATGGTATGAGCATTTTTCTTCCCGACAGAGAAGACGATATCATTTTTACCGAAAGGCGCCTTCGCCACAAGAAAATAATCAGATAAGAATGACTACTAGGAAAACTAAGGACTACTTTGTTTCTTTTTTTTTTTTTATTCTCAAAATAATTTTATAAAATTTTCATTTATATTACCTTTTGAAAACAAAAGCAACAAAAATTTGTTTGGATAATGATTATAAAATATTATATTTAAGAAAACACTAAACTTGTTATTTATATTAAAAAAACAAAGTTATTAATCCAAACCACTACAAAAAGAAAACGCATGTTATTACTAACATAATTAGCGATCGAACTTAATTTTGTGGCAAATCTCATTGCTAAAATTATTGACGAAATGAAGTTGCTAAATTTTTAACGATGAAAAAATATGTATCTAATTTCCATTACAGAACGTTTAGCAGCAGAAACACCCTATTGCTGACCTGTAACAAAATATTTGTGTCCAAGAACATGTAACAAGCAGCGGCTGTCAACAATGGCCGGTGGGAACCCAGGGGTGGCGATGGTGGCTGTCGATGGTGAAGTGTCGACGTGGCTGTCGAGGGGTGAGTGGCGAAAAGAAAATTTCTCCAATTCTCCAAAATGAAAGATAAAAAATGCAAAAAATAAAAACAAGAAAACATTTTTAAAAAAAATTTTAGTTTATCAAAACATATTACTGTTTCTTTCTAAACACGTAACTAAAAATAAATTACCAAACAAGTTTTTTTTTATTTTTTAAATTAAAAAATGTTTTCGAAACGAGAAACTAAATAGGCCTAAATATTTGATATACAAGTAATTTTAATCGCATTACTCGGCACTTGTTGAATAATCCCGGTAGCCTGTGGAAATTTTTTGGTGCAATGCATGGTCCAAATTTCAAGCATGCAGTGCTACAGGGAGCGTAAGGGGACAATAACGCAAAAAGATATATACTCAGGCCCAAATAAAATAAGCAGAAAGAGAAGCCACGATCACTTCAAGAACATCTGTGAAATGGATTTTAGGTAATTTTTCAATTATAATTTATGAAATGCTTACTAAGCATACAAAAAAGTTTTACTTCAATTTACTTAAAACATACTTATAAATGTTTATAGTGATCCCAAACGAAACCTAAAACAGCTAATCCATGAGTCTATGCCCCCCCCCCCCCCCCAAAAAAAAGAAAAGAAAACCCATGAGATTGGTTGCCTTCACCTGAGAAGATTTCCCCATTTATACTCTGCACAAGCATCATATTTCTGTTGTGAAGATGCTAATGTTTCACGGAAGCTAGCAGTGAAGATGCTAATGTCATGTTATAGTTATACTCATTATGATAACTGTATCTGTGAATTTATAAATTATTAATCTGCTGTTAAGGTAATTGAAATTTGCACTTCTCATGAATCGCCAAAAGTCCAAAACAAATGAGCTATAGCTAGCAGTTGTTGGCAATATATATTATAAAACCAACAGTTTTGCAAATTAATTAATTATTTTGCATATTCCATGTAATGGGAAATTTGTTAAAATTTGTGAAAACTTCATGTGCAAAAATAATACTCCTCTGGTCTCTAAATGTAAGAGATATTTTGTAGTGTAATTTCAGCTAAAAAAAATTAATATCTAAAACACAGCTAATCCATGAGATTGGCTGCCCTGCCTTCATCTAAGAATAGTTTTCCCAGCTATACACAATATTGGCACCATATTCCAAGTACAAACAAGAGTTAAATTTGTCACTCACATTTCACCAACATAGATGGTAAAGAAATCAAGCCCAAAAGAATGTAAGATGAGTATGGGTTTGATGCTATGTTCAGGAAGACATAACAGACTAAACACTACCCTAACAGTGTCCGAATAAGAAAGCATATCCATATTCTAAGAAAGTCAATGCGTCAGCAACCAATAAGTAATGATGAGAAGAAAAAGTAACAAGATCACAGGTTCGAAGTTAATTCTCTCAGTGAGCCATCATTCCAAAACCACGGCAATCCAATTATAATATGTTGATCAAGAACTTACAGAGCAAGTAACTTCTAAAACCACAGGCGGCTAGGTAGGTAGTACATACTTTCATGCTGCATGCAACAATCAATTTCTACCAAGAGGTAGGGATCTACAACTAAATGTTTCTTTGAAATCTGACTTCTTTGAAGAAGTGAATATTGATGCATAAACTTCTTTGTTAGCATTAGGAGGGGCCATATCAGCAGCCTTAAAACGCTTGGTTGCACCATCAGCCACACCATTTAAAGCAGCATTCCCATTCACAACCTTCCCGTTTCCTTTCACTTTAGCAGAAGCTTTATCCACAACCTTGACATCCATACCATGTTTGCTCCCGCTCAGCCTCGGTTGTTCCAAACTCATGCTGTCCTTCTCCCCATTTATCCTCGATCCATTCTTGCTCTTCTTTGCTTTCTTCTCGTTCAATTTAGCCTTCTCCTCCTCCATTCTCTCCCTCAGCACTGCTACCTCTTCCTCATTCCCATTGATCGGTATCTTATCTGTTTCTGAGAAATCCTGGTGACAAATCAAACAAGATGAGGACTTAACCTCCTTCAAAGCCTTAGCACTCAAAACATGGCCACAGTTCTTCAACGCAAAGAACTTGTACTTCCCATTAAATTCAAGCCCCGAAATAGGACACTGGAAACGCGTCTCACCATTTGCAGCCTCCATTCCAGGAATTACAGAAAACTGAACTTTTATCATATCCTTCAAACCCTTAATGTGCCCAAACTCCTTAGGCAGATTCTTCTTCAGCAAAGCCTCCACCAGAGTTTCCTTGTTGAATATATTCCCTAGTTTATCGACCACACAAGGTTCCCTCAACGGCTCATTCGATATGGCACAGTTCAGCCACTTTGATAGCCTCTGTTCATTCGGGTCCACTTTATCGGGCTTCTTTTCAGCGTACATATTGAGGTAACAATCACGGGACTCTGCACCAGTTGCACCGCCATCGCCACCACCGCCACGAGACCTTGATCGCAAAATCAGGGTGGAAAAGGGAGGAATTTGAGAAACCGAAATAGGGGTATGATCGGCAAGAGGCCTGCCATTAAGAGTGAAATAGAACGACGATAGGAGTTGGGAAGAGAGCGATTTGGGGAAGAAAGAGCGTTTGAGGTGGAAAAGTGTTTGATTGGTGATGGGGGAAACAGCTACAGATCGGGAAGGAATTCCTAGTTCCGGCGATTGAACTAGGATTTGGGTGTCCCGGCAACATTTGGGATGCATCGGATTTCTAGGGTTCGTCAACCAGAGACGCAGAGTTGAATTTAGTTCGGTAATCCCGAATAAGAAACTCAGGGTCGATGATCGTCGCAAAATACTAATCCCTCACAACCAAATCAATAAAATCTGCAAACAGAAAATAGCCAGAGGCCAAAAACCAACAATTAACCTAAGAATTCACGAAAGCCTGAAGCGCAAAATCGAATTAAGAAGCTACAGCATATGAAGAATGAATCAAGCGAGATGACTACCTTAAAACAAAAATACAGAGCTTTCAACTTAGCGTCCCGCTCCTGAAGCCGAAAGCTAATGAAAGATAAGCCGATGAGGGAAGTCGCAGATTATGACAACATTGATCCCCGCCAAACTATATATCCAATCCCCGACTCGCTGTCGTGAACTCGTGGATTTTAAAATTTAATAAAAAGTTTTATTTAAAATTTAGTCCACACAAAAAATCCACGAGGAGGCCCAATGAGTAGGGGTAGCCATCGCTCCTTGTGAGCCCATATGCAATGGGCTTCATAAACCCATAAGGATACTGGCCCAGTATGTCAGCCCATACAGCGGGGAGTCAATGTTTCTAGAGTCCAAGGGTCTAAATCATTGTGATGGAAACATTTTAATGAGAAGTTCAAGTTATTTGTACCAAATGTTCAAATCCCTGTCGGAAGAGATGTCCACATTTAGTACCTGATAGTGTCTCGAATAAAATTATCTATGCTTTAGTAAAAAAAAAAAAGCAAAAGGTCCAAGTTATATACATTTATGTGTGGTGCATAAAGAATTTGCAAAACATGTGGTTGAAACTATTTCAATAGTTGGCCCGCAAAATTCTTGTGGCTCTTAGTTATAAAGGTGAGACCCTTATATCATGTCACTTTCTTCATCCATCACTCATCAGTCATCACCACCTACCTACTTCATTTCTCTACCCACCCCCTACTCCTCCCTTTCTTCTCCTTTCTTTTCGTGTGTAGCCCTACCTCTATTTCTATATATTACTTTGATCTTAAATATCACTACATCTAATCTTAATTATAAGATCTTATTTATAAATTACAAACGAGATTTTATAATTAAAACTGGATTAGTATAAAATATAATTTACAGTGCAATAATTGGATCTTAAAACCGAAGATACTATATGTCATCGTGTGAATTTGGACTTTATCTCTATTCATTTATTTTCTCTTTATTACGTCTTTGTTACAGGTATGAATTGTTCAAATTAAATTTAAAAATACATATTAATTTATAATTTTAAACATCAGCAAATTTAAATCTCAATTTCAATCCAATGGTTCAAACTTGTAATGTACAAATAAGTCACTTATGCAAGGTAATAAGTGCTGGTTATTTACGTTTACATGAAACTTAGAATAAGTAGTATTGTTCATATTTCATGATAAGTATTGTTTCTTACAATTATAGATGCCGTGTTAAACAAGTTATGGGTTTAACCTAGGATAAAGTATATGATTTATAACTTATAAAGATATATCGGGAAAATTATTATACATTCTATCACATATGAAAATTTATCATGTTAAATTGATAAAGAATAATATTGATATGTGAAGGAGCCAATAAGGTGATAAGTTGCGTTTTGCTGGTCAAAAAAAAAAAAAGGTGATAAGTTGCGTTTTGTGTCACATTTTCAACTTAAGCGGTTGGCCTAATAATGATGAAGATGGTGGGATCCTCCATAATTAACATCTAAACTAATTGTGACAAGCAAATGTTTATATTGCCACTTGAAACTTACTTGAAAAAAGACGTAATCTTAATCTTAATCGATAAGTAAATTATTAATTAGTAAAATGCTCTAACTTCTTAATATACACACACAAAGTTCACTTTTTTAGCACAAAATACCTAAACTCACATCGAAGAATTGAGGTTGCATAATTACCTTGCTAGACTCCAAAATCCCCGGATGCCATATTGTTATTTACTACTTCCGGTTTTAATTATAAGAGCTAGTTGACTAGTTTAAAAATATAAAGAAAAGAAGTTAAGTTAGTTATTTGTAACAAATATGTGTTGTCTGTCTTAAAATATCATTACTAACCAACTGTATTGGTTAGAACTACTATTATTATAAGGATTATTTTGAGAAAAAAATACATATATACGAGAGGTAAAATGGATTAAAATCTTATATTTAGGACCAAAATAAAAATCAAATAAGATTTTATATTAAGGGTGTGTTTGGATGAAACCAAACCATGGTTTGGAAAAGTGATTCTGAAAAATAGATTTTGGGGAGAATAGATTCTGTGAAGAATAGATTTTGTAAAAAAGTGATTCTGAGAAGTGAGAGTGTTTGGATAGTTGTTATCAGAAGCACTTTTTATATATACAAATTACTAAAAGAAAGACATAAGTTAATATGATAATTACAAAAAAAATAGATTTTATTATATATTTTAATTTGAAGGAATAAAATTGTTAATAATATATTTTTTTACCAACATAATTAATAATACATAAGATAATATAATTAATAATTAATTAATATGTATATATATTTATAAAATATAATATTAAATATGTTTATAAAAAATATGTCTATAAGAAAAATAACAAGATACATATCCTATAGGCTCTCACACTCTCCCTTTTTTCTCCAAAAGCAAAAAAATTTTGCTTTTTCCAAAACCATGGTTTTGACCCAAAACCATGGTTTTGGAGCCAAAATCATGGTTTTGGTTTTTGGATAGGTGTTTGGGTGACTTAATCTCCAAACCATGGTTTGGGATGTCACCCAAACACACCCTAAGACCAGGATGTAGTATTTATTAAGCTCAATAATTTAATTTTATTTTACTGATAGAGACATGGTGACATCACTCTAGCTTCTAGAAACAAACAAATAAAAAAAATTGAAAAAAATTAACAATTTATAATTGCTACCCATGTGGTCATGTGGCATGGAGTCCTTCTGAAATGCGTGGACCACACATATATAAAACATGTAATGATGCAAAATTTACCTCAAACGCGTTTTTCATACACACAAACATACACATATAAAAGGAGGAATTACTAAAAAGTTTCAAGTAAAACTTTTGATTATCAAAATTTTAATTATAAAAAAATTCTAATGACAAGTGATTAATTTAAATATATTATTATTGCCTATTCTGAAACTTGTTATTACATATTTTTCACTTACTAATAGACTTTAGAGTAATTAAATCTCTTTTTTCAAACATAATTGTAACTCTCTTTACATAAAATAGTTGATCTGAAACCTAACACGACGTGAACTTTCATATTTCTGGCATTTATTCCAGGCCCTAAGGTCCTTCATCTACATTAGGTACTTGAACAACCGATTAATTTAGATCCAAGAAAACAGAGCACGTCATTTAAAGAGTTGATTTGTTGAACTTGTGTTTTAATCTAGCTAACGTAAGCGGCTTACTTCTGCGCCCAACGCTTGTTGATAACTTTGGTGTGTGTCTCCACTCTGGACTTTCTTCTTTCCATGGCAATCACTCTTCCTCTACCATCTGTGATGATAACGACTTGTATTTTCAATTTAAATTTCATTAATACATAAATATTAAATATTATGTCAGATAAGTGAGTGCAGATCTCATTGTGGACCAAAACTTGTCCAAATTCACAAGAACCACACAACGAATTAATCTACTCTTATCAGTACAATTTTGTGTCCACTTCACCACATATATCTTTAAAAACTATTCCCCTCGCATCCCTCACAATTCACATACCAATTTAATATAGAGAGAATTATAATCAAGTTCTATGAAAGGAAAAAAAATTACAAAACAAATTCTAGAAGTTATTATTTTTCACTATAAGATTTGTCATTTTAGACTGCTCAAATTGTTATTAAAACTTCTCAGTAATTATTTTTTTATGGGACTTAACTGTAATTCTGTTTTTTTAATATATGGGTGAAGAAAGAGAAGGCAATGTCTTGAAATATTCTTTTAACCGTTTTCGTCAATGAAAGGTGCCAAATGAGCTTCACTTGGACAGTTCAGCAACAGAAAAATCAACTCTTGTAGGAGGAAGACGAAAGTAATTAATTAAACATTGAACTGAGAACGTGAGATAATCAAGTTTTCAAGTGGCAATCTCTGAACCACCTAATCAGTTCTGGAGAAGACAAAACCAAACCAACGCGTGGCTCAACTTATTTTTAAACCAAACTTCCCTTCACTCTCTTCACTTACTCACCAAACCGCCACCCACAAAACCCCAAACCGTACTATACCGGACAATCCTCCTAACGTTCATCTAGTTTTTTTCTGCTTCTCACTCTTTCTCTGCATTTATATATAAATACGAGTCTAGAGCTTGTTGGTGGGAGGGGAAAAAGGAGGAAAAGGGCGAAACTCTGTTCCTTTTTTTCTGGGGATCTCATTTGTGTATTTGGGTATCTCTTAAAAATGGCTGGGACTGGAGTTTTTGCAGAGATTTTGATGGAGAAGTTTACAAGTACTATGCTGATGGAGTATGGAAGAAGTCATCTTCTGGGAAAAGCGTTCCTATTGTTAATCCCAATACCAGAAAGACTCAGTACAAAGTTCAGGGTAATTAATTTTTATCATCTTCTCTCTTCTTAACTTGATGATTTTGCCAGTGGATGTTGCTGTTACCAAATTTGTCACGTTAATAGTAAATTAGCGATATCACTGTGCTGGGTTGAAGGTTTTCACCTTTTTGCCTTTTGAATTTTTGGATGAAATGGTTCTCGGAGCTGAAAATTGGCAGGATTCTACGTATAAACAATGTTTTTAAAGCTGGGATTTGTGGTATTCTGTAGCAGAGATAGTGAAAGGAAGCTTGTAAGGTTACATGAGAAAATGTCTTGTTGAATCTTTTTATGATATTGTTGTAGCTTGTACACAAGAAGAGGTCAATAAAGTGATGGATATGGCAAAATCTGCACAGAAGTCATGGGCAAAGACCCCACTATGGAAGAGAGCTGAACTTCTTCACAAGGCAGCTGCCATTCTTAAAGAACACAAAGCTCCAATTGCAGAGTGTCTTGTGAAAGAAATAGCAAAACCAGCTAAAGATTCAGTCACAGAGGTGCGTATTCTTTTCTGTTTCTGGGTTGTATGCCAAAAACATATGATTGTTTAAGACTGGGAAATTGAACTGGAAGATAGCTGGTTACTGTTTACTTATTCAATTATTTTTTTTTTTTGAAGGTTGTGAGATCTGGGGATCTGGTTTCTTACTGTGCTGAAGAAGGGGTGAGGATTTTGGGAGAGGGGAAGTTCTTGGTATCTGATAGTTTTCCTGGAAATGAAAGGACCAAGTATTGCCTAACATCCAAGGTATATATTTTCAGCACATTCTTTTCACTGTATGCTTTACACTTTTAATTTCCATATGAACCAATTGTTACAAGGGGACTGGACCGTGCTGCTAATAAGTCCCTATTTTAACCTAAATGGAAGAAGATAAAAATGGAAAAGACTATAAGTTTATATTTTTTAAAGAAAAATAGGATAGTAACTCCAAATTCTATTAATAAACCCTCATTTATGGAGGAGGAATACTATTGGTTACCCAATAAAAAAAAAAAGTTGATCAACACTTACATGCACACACGCACCTATGCAAGCATGTGTGTGTGTGTGTGTGTGTGACCATCCATTTTGTTGATTTGAATCTTTTTCATTCCAGCTTATAATCAAATGTTTCTCTCCACCATGAACCATGCTTTATGATATTCTCCATAATTAGAAAACTGAAAAAGGTCCTGTTCTTCTGATGCAGCCACGCACGATTTTATCTTGCTAATGATAGAATAATTACCTAAATGCAATAATATGATGACTGAGTGGACAATAGAATAATTACCTAAATGCAATAATTTGATGACTGATTGGACAATAGGATCAATCCTAGTTGTAAGTTATTTTCAAGGTAAATTTCCAACATCTGGAGCCAAAGCACTTGAGAGAATATGCATGTTCAGAAGTAGAACTATCTTTGCCATAAAGTGCCGGAGTAAAAAATAATCTGGGATAATTTGAGAGTATTTTCTAATCACTTTTTTACCACATTATAGACAGTAGACACTATAATTTGAAAGTACATTCTTATGTTAGTTACTGATAGTTACAATAAATATAGTTACTACCTTGCTCTGTCAACTAGTCATTTGATGTCCATCTTTCATGTTGATATTTGTAAATGATGCGTAATCTAAGCAATCTCCAACTTATTTTCAGATTCCATTGGGAGTAGTTTTAGCTATTCCACCATTTAATTATCCGGTAAATCTTGCTGTCTCAAAAATTGCCCCTGCGCTGATTGCTGGAAACTCCCTTGTGCTCAAGCCTCCTACTCAGGTAACTCTTATCTAAAAATAATTCAAATTTCTTATTCTCAAAATAATTTCCAAAACACGTTAAAGGAATTATGGATAAAAGGGTCCGTTATTAAGTAAATAGTATCTGCACCGACAGTTCTCACCCTGTGAAACTGGTTATATGCCTCTTCCCAATTCCATTTACATGGGAATCTCAATACAACTAATTTGAAGAGTGAAATTAACGTGGAAATTGCAAGGAAGCTGGTTTTTCTTATTCTCCTATGTTCTGCCTCTCAGGGAGCTGTTTCTTGTCTGCATATGGTGCACTGCTTTCACTTGGCTGGTTTTCCCAAAGGCTTAATCAGCTGTGTCACTGGCAAAGGCTCTGAGATTGGTGATTTCCTTACAATGCACCCAGGAGTGAACTGTATAAGGTAACAGCTTTTTCCTTTATATCTGGAGCTTTAATGGCAAATCATGTTCGCCACTTGTGTGAGATGGACCTAAGTTTTTCTATTTCTGGCTTTTTCATCCTTCTGTATTTCAGCTTCACTGGTGGAGATACGGGCATTTCGATTTCAAAGAAGGCAGGCATGATCCCTCTGCAAATGGAGTTGGGAGGAAAAGATGCCTGCATTGTACTTGAAGATGCTGACCTTGATTTAGTAGCTTCAAACATTATAAAAGGAGGCTTCTCATACAGGTAAAATGCCTTTTCATACCCAGGCCTTTTCCAAAGACACTAAAATGCTTCTCTTAAGCTATAAAATATCTTGCTCTGGGCTACCAAGTGCACATTGTTACAGTTTCTATAATATATTTACAAATTATATTTATCTTTCTGCCCTTTTAGATGCATGTTTTCTTTTTTTTTTTTTCTGAAATAACTGACTAGTAAAGCGATAATAATTTATGAGAAAACAACATTCTAAACCCAGTTTTGTATTAGATTTTAGGGAGATGAGGTATATATTAGGTTTGTCTTTCTATCTAAATGGCTTAAACCAATTTGGTAGGAATTGCCTTAAGACTATATACCGTTAATTAATCTTCTAATTAGTTCATGTGGGATTCAATACATTCTAATAAGTTGATGTGATGCAATAACAGTGGTCAGAGGTGCACTGCTGTCAAGGTTGTCCTAGTGATGGAATCTGTTGCTGATGCTTTGGTGGAGAAAGTTAAGGCCAAGGTAGCAAAGCTGACTGTGGGGCCACCCGAAAATAACTGTGATATCACTCCGGTGGTGACAGAGTCATCGGCGAACTACATCGAAGGTCTTGTCATGGATGCTAAAGAGAAAGGAGCAACATTCTGCCAGAGTACAGGAGAGAAGGAAACCTTATTTGGCCTTTGCTTCTAGACAATGTCAGGCCTGACATGAGAATTGCTTGGGAGGAGCCATTTGGACCAGTCTTGCCTGTCATTAGAATCAATTCTGTTGAAGAAGGAATCCACCATTGCAATGCTAGCAATTTTGGACTTCAGGTATAGTTAGTTAGATTTTATGATTAAAAAAAAATTCTCTCATCAATTTTAGGCTCCCCAGTTAAAATGACCCTTGAGATGACCAAGAAAAGATGAGAGTCACACTAATCACTTTCAGATGTGAAGACATTAATAAATGTTTCCTGAATATGTTTCTGTAAAGCATGAAATAACTTGGATCCATAAACCTGTGCAGGGTTGTGTGTTCACAAAGGATGTGAACAAAGCAATTCTGATCAGTGATGCAATGGAGACAGGAACGGTTCAGATAAACTCAGCCCCGCCCGAGGACCCGACCATTTCCCCTTCCAGGTGAACCAATCAAATTCTCTGCAACTTCTGAACATTTCACCTTTTGTAAAAATCAAAGGTTTGACTGTTTTTGAGCAAGGAAATCAAATGAATCCAACACTGAGGATGCTTTGCTTTGCTTGCAGGGTATCAAGGACAGTGGAATTGGATCCCAAGGGATTACAAACAGCATAAACATGATGACCAAGGTCAAGACCACTGTGATTAACTTGCCCACCCCTTCTTATACCATGGGCTAATTTATTATTATTTTTTTTGAAATTAAAAAATATTTAAGGGGCAAAAGAATTATTCAGAGATTGTTTGATAGGACTTAGTTGGCAAAAACTGCAGATGAGTTTAGTGCTGAGTTTGGAAGCTGAGATTCAAACCAATATAATAATGATTGTAATAGTGTGTCTACTTATTTACTGAGATTTAATGACAGGCATCTCAACTATCTTGTGCCCTTTTAATATTTTAAGGAATATGAATCTTGTTCCTGTTTATATGTTTCATTATATTATTCAACTATTCTCCCATTTGAATTTTAATTTTTAAACTTGGTTCTATTTTTGCAATTTAAATTGGGTAGAATAGTGACTAGGCAAAAAAAAATGCAAGGAATAATCGTACTATAGTTTATAAGATGATTTGGATTTAAAATCTGCTTAAGGTATAAACAGAATAAGATATTGTTAAACATTAGAAGATCTGATTTAATATTAATTAGATCCAATATTATTAACCAAGGATAATTAAACTTTAAATGATATAAATTTAACAACAGCATCAAAATACCAATGTTAATAATGTAATGCAAGGTCTGTTCAAAATTTCAAGTAAGAGAAGAAAAGGTCAACACCAATGAAATGCTTAAGCCTTACGACTTCTGTTTCAAAATAAATATTGTCTGCATCCATTGGCAACACAAAAACAATACAGTCAATGAATTAATTAAAAAAATAGAAAAAATTAGGGAGATTATGAAAATAAAATATATATCTTCATCATATTTGTTGTGTTTCCTCCTCCCCCAAAGGAACCCAACTATCCACATAGTCAAAACCAAAGATCTCTTCTATCAAACGAACCAAACTATCCACATAGCCAAAACGTAACTCATCTTTGGAGCATGTATATATATGTGTTGATTTTGAAGATTATAAGAAATCACTTGACCATCAAATGTGTCAATAAGAATTTCATTATCCCTCCAAGATCCTAAGATGGATCCAAACTCATCAAGTGGTCCGATCTCAAACTTTCAGTCCAACTACTTTCAACACCATGCTCATTCATGACCCAAACCTTAGATTTTCGAGTTGCACAACTATGTATAGCAAAAGCAAGACTTTGATCAAGAACAAAACATCGATTGGTCCATGTAAAGAATCAATCGCGGGGGGCAATTGCATCATCCTAAACACCTCTTTGCCAAAATCGAAACTCAAAATAGAGCTCCTTGTGATCCCATTCAAGCCAAAAACTAACCAATAATAAACTCCATTCAAATAAGACGTACAACCTCCAAACATATTTCAAAATCTGGGACAAAACCATCTAGTACCCTCCAAGAATCAGTACTAAGATTATATACTTCAACTAGATGTTCTCCTCCTTCCAAAGGCCAATCTGAAACTTGAACAATCTTGTAATCTTTTGTAATGGGATCAAACCCAAATCCAAACATGTCAGAATCT
The DNA here is from genome assembly GCF_004799145.2 of Neltuma alba. Lineage (NCBI taxonomy): Eukaryota > Viridiplantae > Streptophyta > Magnoliopsida > Fabales > Fabaceae > Neltuma > Neltuma alba. Next base: position 204,968 of record NW_021636113.1, read on the forward strand.
ATGCCTTTGGTAGAAGGCACTGAGACACCGGAATAAGCTTATCCTCTTTTGTTTGCTGGGTTCCAAAGGATTAAGTTGCCTTTATCCGGACTAGATCCCTTTTTTTTTGGGTCCCAAAATTTGCGCTTATGCTCATTATCACCTTCTTCATTGATATTGATCACGTGC